>NC_046167.1:41465690-41555121 GCF_011064425.1 Rattus rattus
CAGCAGTCATTAGTTGCCTATAGTTTGTCTGGGAGTGAGACCCCAAATTTTCCCTCCTTTCGTGTTAACACGTCCATTGATGTTGCCAGTTGTTTCCTGTTTGTGCAGCCATGTCTAGGAGAGACTGTTTCACATCAGACTTCCTGGTATTCTGGCCGGTATAGCATTTTTCACTCTTCAGTGATGGCCCTGAGCCATGACGCAGCTTAGGAGACACAGATGTATCAGTTAGGATGGGACTCCCCATGATCCGTTGATATCAAAATTCATCATCTCAAGCCTTTCCTCTCAACACTGAGGCTCCAGAGACCACACTACTTTCACACAAACCTTGGTTTTACTGTGGCTTCCTTAAATTCAACATTTAGATTCTCTAAATGAAATCATTTAGCTAAAAATCACCTTGCCTGAACAAAAGGAGGTGTCCGGGATGCAAACCAGATGTATTTGTCGCCGCAAGGTTTGTTTCACTCCCGAGAAACTAATGTTCACCGTGGCCTGTATTCACGGTTCTCACTCTGTGGCTGCTTAGCCTTATTATTGAATGCTTAGCCTGCCTGCTCAGCTGGCTTCTGCATTACAGGCCGTCTTCCGACTCCTCCAGACACCCTCACTAGGGTTTGCTTGAGACTGTCAAAAACAGCTTGCTACTGTAAAACGTTTAAAAAGATAACATTTTCTTAGGGAAGGAAAAAAAAAAACACCTTTAGACTCAGCACCCAATACTACTCCTACTGAACATCATCATCATTAATAAAAGAAAAAGAAAAAACATGGCTAAAATTTCTAAACTTTCTAAGGTTTCAGGCTCCTTTTTTTTTTTTTTTTTTTTTTTTGGTGGTGATTCTCCTCATAGTTTTTTTGAGAGGAATCTATCTTCAGGGCATGTCGCAGATTTTTGGACTCATTCATGGTGACCTGTGAGAATATCTGGGCAGTGTACTGCTTTTTTATTAGATATATTTCTTTATTTACATTTCAAATGTTATTCCCCTTCCTGGTTTCCTGTCCTTAATCCCCACTCCCTCCCCTCCCAGTCCCCCATATGAGTATTCCAACTATACATCCCCCTTACTGCCATACCCAAATTCCCCTGCACTGGGGGGTCCGACCTTGGCAGGACCAAGGTCTTCCCCTTCCACTGGTGCACCAACAAAGCTATTCTCTGCTACATATGCAGTTGGAGCCCAGGGTCAGTCCATGTATAGTCTTTCAGTAGTGGTTTAGTCCCTGGAAGCTCTGGTTGTTTGACATTGTTGTTTTTATGGGGTTGCAAGCTTCTTCAATTCTTTCAATACTACCTCTAATCCACCCCCCTCCCAAAGGGGATCCTATTCTCAGTTCAGTGGTTTGATGCTAGAATTGACCTCTGTATTGGATATACTCTGGATGTGTCTTTCAGGAGAGATCTATATCCAGTCCCTTTCAGCATGCATTTTATTTTTATTTTTATTTTTATTTTTTGTTTTTCGGAGCTGGGAACCGAACCCAGGGCCTTGTGCTTCCTAGGCAGGCGCTCTACCACTGAGCTAAATCCCCAACCCCTCAGCATGCATTTTTTAGCTTCATTAATCTTATCTAGTTTTGGTGGCTGTATATATTTGGGCCACATGTGGGTCAGTCTCTGAATGGCCATTCCTTGAGTCGCTGCTCTAAACTTTGCTTCCATATCCCCTCCTATGGATATTTTTTTCCCCTTTTAAGAAGGAATGGGAGCATCTGCATTTTGGTCATCCTTCTTCTTTAGCTTCCTGTGGTCTGTGGATTGTATCTTGGGTAATTCGAGCTTTTTGACTAATATTCACTTATCAATGAGTGCATACTAAGTGTGTTTTTCTGTGATTCAGTAACCTCACTCTGGATGATATATTCTAGTTCATTCCATTTGCCTATGAATTTCATGAAGTCATTGTTTTTGATAGCTGAGTAATATTCCATTGTGTAGATGTACCACATTTTCTGTATCCATTCCTCTGTTGAAGGGCATCTGGGTTCTTTCCAGCTTCTGGCTATTATAAATAAGGCTGCTATGAACATAGTGGAGCATGTGTCTTTGTTATATGTTGGGGCATCTTTTGGGTATATGCCCAAGAGAGGTATAGTTGGGTCCTCAAGTAGTTCAATGTCTAATTTTCTGAGGAACCTCCAGACTGATTTCCAGAGTGGTTGTACAAGTTTGTAACCCCACCAACAATGGAGGAGTGTTCCTCTTTCTCCACATCCTCACCAGCGTCTGCTGTCACCTGAGTTTTTTATCTTAGCCATTCTGACTGGTATGAGGTGGAATCTCAGGGTTGGTTTGATTTGCATTTCCCTTATGACTAAGGATGTTGAACATTTCTTCAGGTGCTTTTTAGCTGTTCAGTAATCCTTAGCTGAGAATGTTTTGTTTAGCTCTGTACCCCATTTTTTTTAATAGGGTCAGGCTTCTTTTTAGGTAGCATCACAGTAACCAAGGCTACTCCTGGACTTATTTTGCAGCACAGACTTGTCTCAAACTTTCAGCAATATTCTTTTTTCAGCCTCCCCATTTCTGGGACTACAGGCATGTACTGCCAAGGCTACACTGGGGATTTTTTTAATCTGTGGTTTACCTTTTTTTTCCTTATGAAGATTTTCAGATTAAGAGGAACTCTTTTTTTCTTTAAACTTTTTGTTAATTCTTTCTGAATTCCATGTCATATGCCCTGATCCCACTTATCTTCCTGTCACACGTATTTACCTTCCACCCTTGTTACCTCCCTCCCAAAATAAAATAAAATTAAATAAAATAGAAAGGGAAAACAGTCTTGTCCTGGAAATTGTAGTGTGTCATGGTGTACCACACTGTATACTCTTTTCTTTTCTTTTTCTTTTTTTTCCAGAGCTGAGGCCCGAACCCTGGGCCTTGCGCTTGCATTCAGCTAAATCCCCAACCCCTGTATACTCTTCTATACACACATCTTTACTTGAATTGCAGTGAGTCGTTGGTCTGTTTCCAGACTTCTGACTTGGGGACAGGCTGAAGAGATGGTTCAATGGTTCAGAGAAACTCTTTTAAACATATTTATTGTTATTGCTATTGTTGCTGTTGTTGTTGCTGGACTGGAGAGATGCTCCACTGGGTACTTTTCCAGGGGTCCTGGGTTCAATTACCAACACCCACATGGTAACTCACAACCTTACATAACTGTGGTCTTATGGGATCCCATGCCATCATCTGGTGTGCAGACACACATGCACACACAACACTTATGCATATAAAATAAACGAGGCCATTATTTGTAACTAAAGATTATAAACCGGGAATGGGCTACTTATTGTAGGTATAAGGAGAGAAAATAAATAGTGAACTAGTTTGTCTATACAAGAATTCAAAATAATAAAACACAAGGCAGTTGATTTATCTCTTGATAACACCATGCTAACTTAGGACATAAAAAGTATTGCTTTAAACTTATAATGAACTTATGGAGCTTAAAAACAGATAATGAATTTTTACTTAGGTACTAGTCTTAATGGAAAGACATGTAAACAATACTGCTGCAATTCTTTAAGCCCTATTACTTTAAACATACTGTGAACTTACAGAATGTAAAAGTGCTTAGAAAATTATATGATCATTTATCCTGAGAAGGTATAAAAACTAAGTGGCATTGTAACCCTTTTCTGCTTCATCCAGTGTGCGAGCATCTGTGTGTATGCCTATCTTTCTTATCTTCCTTGCTTCCTTGTTTCCTTCCTTCCTTCCTTCCTTCCTTCCTTCCTTCCTTCCTTCCTTCCTTCCTTCCTTCCTTCCTTCCTTCTTTCTTTCCTTTTCTTTTTATCTCTGGCTCACAAAGAGTTAAGGAACCTGAGCCTCTCCCCTGAGCTTCCTGCTTGACCAGTGAGAGGCCTGCCTTTGAGTCAAAGAGAAAAGAGCCCAAGTAACAAAGTTTCTTTTCTTAATTCCCTTGCTGCAGGAGTTAATTGCTAGAAGCTGGTCACCTTTTGGCCCCCGAATAGCAAGATGAGACTTAAATTGCCAAAAGTCATCAGCTTTTGGCCCCATTGATGCCACTGTCCTTGCCACTGTTGAGGTGGGAACCTGACATTTTAGACATTTAATCAGTGAGTACACCAGCATGCACCATCTGTTTTAATGGAAGTGCTGATTCATCAAAACATCTGTGTCTGGAGGATCTATCCTTTCCCAACCCGTTCTCCAGCTGGCATAGAGGTGCAGTCTAAATGTGACATTTAACTTAGTTTTCTTGTGCAGTTGAGTAACGGAACATGAAAGATGTTTTCTCTCCCCCTCCCTCCCTCCCTCTCTCCCTCCCTCCTTTTGTCCTTCCCTCCTTTTGTCCCTCCCTCCCTTCCTTTCTTTGTTGCTCAGTCTGACCTTGATTGGGTGGCTCTCCTGGCTCAGCTTTCTTAATGCTGGCATTATAAATGTGCATTGGGCCCGAGGCATTTTTTTAGAGGATCCAGCAGGCATGGTTTCACATTTAGCTTTTATTTCATGAAGTGTCACCCCAACTGTTCACTGTGTATTTCCTTCAGCAATGATAACCATTCTATTACCACCCAGGGCTTTCAGTGCTAGCATATTACTAGTGAGTATCCCTCTCTGGTAAACTGTACCACCCAAATTGGAGGGGAGTTTCAATAACCACAGTTACTTTGTGGCAGTAGCTATTGGTGCTACATTTATTTTCTAATTACTAACCAGTGTGGATAATTTAGCCTTTAAAAAGTCACCTTAGTATCTCTTCCTTAGATAAGCATTTTCCCCCTGCTTTGATAATTGCACATTGGAGTTGTTAGAAAGAAGATTGTGAAACGGAAATTTTAATTCACCTTGATTATTGGATTACTGGGGTGTGCAGCTCAGTGCCTACAGGATCCACCTATCATGAGCAAGTTTCAGTTTGACACCCAATATTTCATGAACAAAATTTACTAGGACATTAGTGAGTTGTCAACACCTGGGTTTGGGATTCCAATTAATACATATATTCTGAATTTAATGCTCATCTTGAGTGACACTAGAACATATAGCAAGTTAGAGAAGTGGGTTTTACTAGAGAGAAAGACTGAACTGCAGGGCAAGGACAAAAGGGTACCAGCCAAGTCCCCAGATGCTTCTGGAGCTGAGAGGCCAAGGCTTCATGCAACAAACTTGGCCTGAGGCAATTTCTAAACTCAGGTTCCAGCTATGAGCCATCAGGTGACAACTCTTTGAGATGGCTATTCCCATATATCTGGAATAAACTACAATCCAGAAATGGAGAGCACACCTGTGACCCAGATCTTGAGGCTAGAAGACACAAGTGTTTGGTCCAGATTTTCAGGCTGGACTACACACATCTCTATCCCAGATCTAAAGGCAAACCTTTTATCTGATCCATAACTTCTGGTGGAGGACTACATAAGGACAATGGGAGAAAAAAGTTCTTCACCTGCTTGTACTTACTTTGCCAGCACATCTGTTGGAATCTACTTGTTCAGGATTCTAGCTTATGCAGAAGAGCAGCCTAAATACCCAGCCTTGTGGGACTGAGCAACTACTGCATTCTTGGACTTTCCATTCACTGCTGGCCATTGTTGGATTAGTTGGATTGAAACCTATTCCAACATTCTCCCTTTAATATATGTATTATATATTATGTATTATATATTATATATTCATTCCATAAGTTCTATGGCTATATGGCCCTGACTGATACACTACCTCCAAGAAGGTTCATGATGTGGATGTCACTTGTAATGAAAGCGGGAGGAGAGATTTAAACATATGCATCAATTAGGAATGAGCCACAGAGGTCTTGAATGCTTCAGAAAACATTTTATTGGAAATAATATGTCTAGTTCTGAAGTTGAGGAATCCCAGGTTGGGGTGGGGTCGGGGTCCTATTCTTCAAATGATAAAAGCTATCCCTGCTCAAAAGCACTAGCTGAACCAGTGAAGATCAAACCAGAAGGTGCACTTTTGCAGCATCAGGGACAAGTCCCGGATCCTGACAGCAGGGAGATGCCCTCTTCCTGTGTGAGTCAATCTTCTCCTACTCTCCCTTGGACTGGCCACAGGAGAAGGGCAGACAGGATGGGACAGGGATGAAGACCGAACTAAAAGAACTCAGGAACTGACAAGGCATTTGTCTCGGGAGACACACATTTTAGGAGGAACAACCTAGGTTGTCTGACCATCCTCCATTGCTCTTTCTCCACCTTCAGGCTTGGAAGAGAAAGACTCAGAATGGCCAAGGGGACTCTTCCTCCAGATACAATGTCCAACCAAGCTATCCTAATGTCCTTTGGTGAATTTGAGTGGTTCAAACAGGTTACGTTGTTGTTGATGGATTTTTTTGTTTTGACACAAGATTTCTTGTAGCCCAGGCTGGACTAGAATTCATGTTCCTCTTGTCTCTGCCTGTCTGAAATGTCTGTAATGTCTGCTGAGTGTTCACATTGTAGGTGAATACTAACATACTCAGCCAAACCTGTAACTGAGGTCTCTGGATTTAGTTTTTCTTTTCTTTTCTTTTCTTTTCTTTTCTTTTCTTTTCTTTTCTTTTCTTTTCTTTTCTTTTCTTTTCTTCTCTTCTCTTCTCTTCTCTTTTCCTTTCCTTTCTTTTCTTCTCTTTTCTTTTCTTTCTCCTCTTTTCTTTTCTTTTCCTTTCCTTTCTTTTCTTCTCTTTTCTTTCTTTAACTCATAAATCTAACAAGGAAAAACATCTTCAGCTTTCCAGACACAAATCGGCTTGTGCAGGGGAAGAACTTAGGCAATTTAGGGGTGACTTGGGCAGGTAGATCCATTTCAGTAAAGAGCATGCTGAGAAGGTGGAGTCTTTTTTCAGAGCAGCTTTCAGGGAGAAAGAGGAGGAAGAGATCAGAAGCTTGCCTTCCTATATGGTTTTGAATTGATTCAGGTACGCCAGGATGTCAGACTTGACAGTGCTGACAGGAGCCTGGTGGAACCAGCGCATGACAGGGACACCGTTGGGTCCCACCAGAAACTTCTCAAAGTTCCAGCGGATGTCATGGACTTTTATTGGCTCCCAGAATGTATGTTTGCTTGTGACCACAGTCTCTGAGGGGTGAGGACAGGAGCGCTGCAGCAGAGCAGGAGAGAAGAGGAGACACTTTATTTCTCTTCCTAGATGATCCAGGGTATCCTCGTTCATAGGCACTTCCCTCCCTGTGATACCTAAACATCCTATCCTCCTGTGGTTCCTGATAAATCCCACACATTCTGCTAATCACCACCATGCCAGTAACCAAGAATTTTCTGATCTCATAGCCTAAGTATATTCCCTCTTTTTGTCCCTTACCCCAGGGTTCTGTCCCATTCACAACACATAGCTTAAGATGTATTTACTGCCTTTCAAGCTTTCATTTTTTGTCCTTGTCATCGTTTGTTTTATGAGACAGGATCTCACATAGCCCATGCTGGCCTCAAAGTCAATGTGTTTCTGAAGACGACCTTGAATTCCTGATCCTCATGACTCTACCTCCCAATGCTGGGGTTACAGATGAATACCACTGTACAGGTTCATCTTTCTTTTCTGCAAAGTGAATGACTTGAACTAGAATGTTATTTACAGGTCTAGGGTTCTGTGGACCAGTAGAATTTCAAAAATTCCTTTTGGAAACAACTAAAGCCACTAGGATTTTTATCAAAGAAGAAAGAAAAAGGCTAAACCACATTTTGTCAGTTAATTTTAAAAAGATCACTGTAAGAATAACTTACATTTGGCCCATGACCTTCAAATAAAGGCTCATCTTAAATGAGATGGATAGAATTCATGAATCCTTCCTCACACTGTTCCAGCAGTTTATGGAGAGCCATGAATGCAGTTGTACAGCTCTGAGTTCTCCCTGTTGTTACTATGTAGCCTACCATACCCATGGCAGACATTCCTTGGATGAATGAGAGAATGAGTGTCAATGAGCAACAGGTTGAGTAAAAGCTGCCATTGCACACTGTCTGTTCTTCACAAAGCCAGAGTTCCATGGATGCTAACAGACTCATATCTCTGTGACATATGAGCTCACATCTCTATGCTAAGCAGATTTTGTCCAGAAAGATTGACCCCATATCCAGGAATGAGCCCTTGGGTCTGTTTCTACCATAAACAGCCTATGGAGATTTTAATCTCCTAAGGGAAGGTAGGAAGACTGGAGGAGAGGAATTGTACAAACTCCAGCCATTCACTCACCTTCAAGAAGGTAAAGATTTCCTGCTCTTTTTCACCATTTACATCCCCTTTCGCAAAAAGCTGGAAATTAGGTAAAAATCCTTTTCCCGGACGAACATATCTGTAACAAGCCAAAAGTTGGGACATAAGGGTACAAGTTAGAATGGTGAGTTGCAGGCAGGAAGGGCAGAAAGAGGCAGGGATGAAGCAGGGGGTGGTGGCGTGGCAGAGCTAAAGGGCTCGTTTTGCATGTTGGTCTACCTGATCCACTTTGTTTTCTTGATTCTAATCTGTCTCCACTCCTTTAACTGCTCCTGTCTCAGGAATAGCTGATCTCCAATTTCCCCACTATCCATCCATCCATCCATCCATCCATCCATCCATCCATCCATCCATCCATCAGGGCTGCCAGGCATGAAGAGAGACTGTAAGGGCCTCATCTGATTCTCGTCAATTAAAATTTGCTTGCAAGTGCCCCAAACCTGTGAATAGCCACCCTCCCTGGCAGAGGATCTGATCTGTCTCTGAAACAGGGAAGGCAAAAAGACCTCTTACTGAGCCCAGCTACTTACTTGAGCCCAGGAAGAATCTCTGTATTGTCTCCTGGTTCTTGCTTTCCAAATTGGTTGCAGGGAAAGCCCAATATAACCAAGCCAAATTGCTTCAGATCATCCTGGAGTGCATTCAGTTCTGTGGTTAGAAACGGGACAACGTGATGGCCTCACCTGGAGACCCCCATCCAGGAAGGATCCCTTGGGTCTGTTGCTACCATAACTAACATATGGGAATGGATATAGCCTAGGCTTACTAGAGGAAGACCCTATGGGCTAGCCAATTTACAGAAAAGGAACCAGAAGTAGAAAACCATCTGTAGATCAGAAACTCTGAACATCATGACTATGGCTAGACCTACATTCTGAGCCTCCTTATTGCACAACTTTTCTCAAACTCATAACCACATGTAGTTTATTTGTTTTCAAACAGGGATTCCCAGGTCCCATTCCCAAACCCATTCCTCCGAGATGGTACCAGCCAATGTTGTCACTCAAAACCCAGCTGGGAGTACTATAGCTCATCATCTAGCCCTCCTGGTTGGCTTACTGATAGAATGGACCTTTCTTTTTCTAAAGGACTAGGCATGCATGAGTAGCGCGTGGTTCTCTCCTGGGTACAGGCTAGCTCGTGCTGAGCAAGTGCAGACAAATTTGGCAGGTAGCAGAAAGAAGCCAAGAGCTTCAAGCTGAACTTCCTGATACTCAGCAAACATCCTGGGGAAATAAAAAATGGATTCTACTTTAAAAAAAAAAAGGACTCAAAGTTGAAGTAATGCTCCAACTTTAGTGCTCCCATCGTCGCTGCCATGAAGTGTTCCAACTGCCCTGCTTAGATTTTGACAATTGTTTCCTTCATTAACCCTTTCTGGGCTCTCCAAATATGAGCTTATCACACTAGGATCCAGCTTGGCTAATTCGACTCTCTCAAAGGCCCCTTTAAAGTTAGAGATTGCGTCCCTATTTCCACACACTTTCCTCTCTCTCCTCACTCTCTCATCTTTACCAGACAATCCCTCTCTCCAGGAGAGAGAGAGAAGATATTAGGAAGCCTGCCTTTCAGCCCCTTAGTAACTCTTCCCAGGTTTACTTATCTGTTACAGGCCAAGTGTAAATTAAATAAGTAGATTGCTCTTTTTTCCTCTTTGAGATATGGTCATCCTATTAGCTCAGGCTGGCCTGAGGCTCATGACCTTCCTTCTTCAGCCTTCAGAGAATAAGATTCACAGCTACGCATCACCACACTAGAACATAATTCATTTTTAAGGCCTCTATAAATTGATAAGATGAATTATGCTTCAATTAAAAAAGAATGAGGAATTGGAATGACTATACTATTAATTTCAAAGTCATCAAATAGTGCTCAAAATGTTAATAATAGGGGCTTGGGAAGAAAGAATATTTCTCACAAATGTGACAGTATTCTTGTGGGAGCGGGGACAAGAAGCGGAAAGATTTTGTTCTTTTGACTTTTGAGCCTTGTGAATATATTACTTTTGCAAAGCATACTAAATACCATAATAATCCACAAGAAGGCCTTATTAGTTCACACAACCAGAAGGCTTCTCCACCTGCTCCCATCTGGTCATATGCTATACCAGGAATAAAGCCTGTTCCCCTTTTGTGGTCATTATAACTTTCCCTGGAAAAATCTCAAAAACATGGACCGTCTCTCCCGTATTTGCCAAGGAAAATTCTGGAATTTTCTGACTCATTGATATATTACCAAATTCATTCATATATATTGATTCCAGTGGTAGTCTCATAGAAGACACCAGGACTACCCAAGGGAATGGCCAGCAGCTTTGTTGTTTTCTGTAAAGAGCTGAATGGTGTTTCAGATTTTGCAGACCACATGCTTCCCATCGCTAGTATCCACACAACTACTGATCTCTGCCTTATTATGTGAAAGCAGTCATAAGTGAGTGTGTGCTGTGTTCCAATAGAACCTTTAACAAAAAAACTGTCTAGGTTTGGCATATAAGGAAGGTTTGGCAGAAAAGGAAGTAAATTACTATGACATATGGAATTGCAATAGAATATCCAATGTAATTTAGAATATAGTCAGCTAAAATATTGCATCATGAGGCCACATGGCTCTGAATTCTTACCAGGATACTGAATTGTCAGACCACAATAGGTAGCCACATTGACAAAGAGGACGTGCTTTCCTGCATACTGCTTGAATGGAATGCGTTCCTTCCCATTAAGAGACAGAGCCTCGTAGTTGTAGATGGTGCCTTTCACATCTTTGTAGCAGTCCATCTGCAAGAATTTGGAAAACTTTGTTATAAGTGACAACAGTGGTTGTGTCTGTTTGATTGTTCAAAGCACACTTGAACAGGAAAGGTGTTGACAGGGACTCAGAGAACAGAGAGAATTGTGTAAGAGATTAGAAAATGGGAAAGTGGGACTCCATGTAAAATCTATTGCTTATGTGGAGAAAGGAGGGACAAGGAGGGACAAGGGTCACTGCTTTCTCCATAGGGGTGACAAGTAGTGGATGCATAGATAGGATGCAGGCCAGGACATGTGTGTACAAATCTGAAGGTAAGGAGCTAAAAGTAAATGTTGTCACAGAGGAAAAATCCTGGCTTTTGTGAGACCGAGGTCACAAAGAGCCATGGATTAGTCACACTGCCTGTCGCTCTCTTTGTGGACCTCATGTTCATTGCTTCCATGTTTCAAGATGGCCTAGTTGCTTCTCTTTCCCTAGCTCTTCTGCCTTCCTACCCCACTTGTGAACATGATAGAGTGAGAAGATCTCCAGCCTGGAATAAGATCTACATGCAATGTGTCTAAGCATCTGGGCAGCTCTCATACCTGGGCCTCAGGGCTCCTCTCTCCTAAGAAAAGCAGCACAAAGAAGCTCCCAGGTTTGTCATTGTGGGAAATACTATAGTTTCCTTAATGGATTTCTCTCTTCTATCAGTCTCTTACCCTTATGGCTGTCTCATATGCTAACACCATAACAATAAGCCATGTGTGCCAAGAGAGGATGTGGAGAACCCCAACAACTTATCTTGAGACAGACTAGCTGTCCACATATGAAGATATTTGAGCAGATCCTCACACAACAGAAACAAGTTCTACATGAAATTCTCATTGCATATCCTCACGTTAAATTTCTCCATAAGGTAGGTCTTAGTTTTTATTTCTATATTTGCCTTAGCTGGGCCTCTGCCATGTGAAGGTGGACAGACACTCTCTGGCACAGTCAGATCTATGCACTGTGTTGGTGGCAGGCAGCTTTAAATCATTCATGGAAGACAAGACGTTCTATCCCACTGTGTGAGTGAATGTTTGATTGCATCTAATGTCCCCTCCTCTTTTCCTATTTCCTGTGGACAGTCCTTTCTAATGCTACACAGATAGAGGTTGTTGATAAAACAAATGAGCTCCAAACTGAGAGCAGAGCTAGGACTAGATTCTCAGACACCTATCACTCCAAACCTAATTGCTTTAGGATTCTGGATATTGTTTTTCCTCCTTGCATTCCTTTATCCTTAAAAATCCATATTAGCATTTGTTTTGTTTTGTTTTTTACAAAGAAGCTCTTCCTTTGTTCACCATTGGGTGTCTGATTCCAGCTTCAGACCTGTTCTGATCTAATATGGCATGGAGGGGCATCCACTCGGAGAAGCAGTGGAGAAAGGACAATGTTAGTGGAACCTTTCCTCCTTATTTTTATAAAACTCAACAACTCCTTTGAGAAAGTGAAGCTCATTCAAGAAGAGAAGAAAGGTTTGAGATGAGGCTCTTACAAGAAAGGCTGAAGGGACAAAAGTGACCATGTTCAACCCTGCTATGCTCTCTATGGTCCTTACTCACCTTCATCTTTTCCAGCCTGGGGGTTGTCTGCACATAGCTGGCTAGAAGAAGTGGAACGAGATAGAAGACTCTTAGCTGTATAGCCATGACTAATACTGCCGACTTCGGGTCTGAGGGCCTGCGGTCTTTGTTCATCTCCCCAGTGTTTTGAGATCTTGATAGAGACCAGCCCACACCTATCAAGACCAATCACAGGGCAGTAAGTATTCCTGTCCAGAAAACCTAGAGAATTTAAGTCATATCCTTGCCTACACACGCCCCCATGAGCACTTGGAATTTAATAGTGTGGTGAGGACCTGAAACTCATATAAATCCTGAATTTTATGAGGATTTATCAGAATTATCAGAACATTGTGGCAAACCTTTGCATGTAAATGTTGAGAGATAAAGACAAAGTCTCTTGGAAAACAGTTGACACGGATGTTCTAAATACTGTTTCTAAGACTCTAGACATGTAGTTTATGTGTGCTTAGTGTGTTGAAGTCTGTAAGTTCAATGTATAGAAACAACCACGATGAGACCAATCAATTGAGTACTTTACCTAACATTATTATTTTAGCCTTTTTTGTTAAATAAAGGAAATATTAATTAGTACATTGCTATACTGCATAGGGTTGGGCAGTAACAGAAATTCTGCCTATTATTTTAGCCTTAAAAAAACAAAACAAAGGGTAGAGGCTGGAGAAATGGCTCAGTGCTAATAGTGCTTGCTGGTTTTACAAGGGAATTGAGCTTGATTCCCACCACCTACACTTGGTGGCTCACAACTACCAGCAGCTTCAGCTTTCAGGGATCCTAAGCCCTCTTCTATCCTCTCTGGGTATCCACATACACATTTGCACATATGTACACACACACACACACACACACACACACACACACACACACAGAGACACACAGACACACATCAATAAATTAAATAAAATCTCAAAAAATAAAATTTAAAAAGCCCTGAAGGTTAGAATCTGTTCCTAGAAACCTAGAATCTGTTCAAGAGAACGTGGGGATGAGGAGTGGGGCAGGAATTGAGAATAAACCACAATGCCTGGATGCGCTCATTTATATATATATAGATGTGCTTTCAAGGACTATAAATCAGTAATTTTTAAAAAATATGATCAAGAGAGAAATGGGCACAACTCAGGAAACCCAGTGGTATCTGTGGTAGGATACAATGTTCCCTGTCAACAATAATCAAAGAATTATGAATAAGAAAAATACCCTGGTGTTTATCAGATTGGCACAAGTTAAAAGGAATGGTGGGACTCAGCCTGGGTGTAGTCTGGCAATAGTGCTCTTGCACAGTAGGTGGGTAATGAGCAACCTGAACATTGTTAACTCTGGGTTGTGTGGATACTCTGAATACAGTGCTTTCTAGTTTTTGAACTAATTAATTTGGGGAATTTGTTTTTAAACTAGCATATAAAGCACTGGTATGTTTCTTGATGCTCCTCCCCGCTCTCCCATCACCTACCTCTCCCATCTACTTCCTGACCTTACTAGTCCTGATGAGACCAACCTTCATGAACTGGGTATCCTATTATACCCACCTTTAATCTCTCCCTGTTTACTTAGAACCTCTTTTTCCTCCTCTCATGAGACCCTTTCTAGTTTCATGACTATATTAACCCTTCATACACATATGTGCATATATAGAAATAAAAACCTAGGATTCATGTGAAAGAAAGAATATGGCATTTGTCTTTTTCTATCTGGGTTATTTGGTATAACATATTAATTTCTAGTACCATTCATTTTTATGTCACAATTTTATTTTTCTTTATGGTTGAATTCCATTATGCGTATGTACTGCATTTTCTTTATGTGTTTGTTAATGGGCATCTAGGCTGGACCTAATTCCTGGCAACAGACATAGGTAAAGTAGCTCTGAGGTAGAGCTTGGTTCTTTAGGGATTTTAGATTTTGAGAGTCCTCCACCCTGAGTTTCATAGCGGCTGCACTGGGTTACTTCACAGTGGGCCAATCAGATGTCCTCTTTCCCCCATTCATGCTGGCATTGCTGGTGTTAGTTCTTGGTTTGGGATGAACTAGAATCTCATGGTAGCTCCTACTTGTGTTTCTCTAATGCTTAAGGGCACTGAATAGCTTTATTTATTATGTTATTTTTGAGACAAGATCTTGTGTAGTCCAGGCTGAATTAAATTCTTATTAAATTCCCAAATTCTGGGATTACCACACCCACCAATGTGGGATACTCTTTAAAAACACATCTTTTCTTTTCAATCACATTTTATGTATTGTGTGTGTGTGTGTGTGTGTGTGTGTGTGTGTGTGTGTGTGTGTGTGTGTGTGTGTGCTGTGAGGAATGAGGGGAAATCTCAACCTTCAAGAATTAGACATGATGGCTCTCTCCTCCAGCCGAGCAAGATGCCCAAAGGAAAGAAGGCCAAGGGGAAGAAGGTGGCCCCGGCCCCCGCCGTGGTCAAGAAACAAAAGGCCAAAAAGGTGGTCAATCCCTTGTTTGAGAAAAGGCCTAAGAACTTCAGCATTGGGCAGGACATCCAGCCCCAAAGAGATCTCACGCGCTTTGTCAAATGGCCCCGCTACATCAGGCTGCAGCAGCAAAGAGCCATCCTCTATAAGCGGCTCAAAGTACCTCCTGCCATCAACCAGTTCACCCAGGCCCTGGACAGGCAAACAGCGACTCAGCTGCTTAAGCTCGCCCACAAGTACAGGCCAGAGACAAAGCAGGAGAAGAAGCAGAGGCTGCTGGCCCGTGCTGAGAAGAAAGCTGCTGGCAAAGGGGACGTCCCAACTAAGAGACCACCTGTCCTCCGAGCAGGGGTCAATACAGTCACCACCTTGGTGGAGAACAAGAAGGCTCAGCTGGTGGTGATTGCCCATGATGTAGACCCCACTGAGCTGGTGGTTTTCCTGCCTGCCCTGTGTCGAAAGATGGGGGTGCCCTACTGCATCATCAAGGGGAAGGCCCGGCTGGGGCGCCTGGTCCACAGGAAGACGTGCACCACTGTTGCCTTCACACAGGTTAACTCGGAAGATAAGGGTGCTCTGGCTAAGCTGGTGGAAGCTATTAGGACCAATTATAATGACAGATATGACGAGATCCGCTGCCACTGGGGAGGCAACGTCCTGGGTCCTAAGTCTGTGGCTTGCGTTGCCAAGCTGGAAAAGGCAAAGGCTAAAGAACTCGCCACTAAGCTGGGTTAAATGTACACTTAAGTTTTCTGTACATAAATATAATTACAAAGTTAAAAAAAAAGAATTAGACATGATGGATCACTGAATATATTTATTATATTGGCCCACTTAGAAAGTTTTAAAAAATTGTAAGGATTTTTGTAACTGAAAATGCTCCCCTTTTCTTGTGTTTGAAACGATATAAAATTCTATTATTATGGTGTTACTAATTTGTGAACTCCATTGTTATTTTGTGTATGTTTTCACTTTTTTTTTTTTAAGAACCTTGTGACCTAGGCTCTATTTTAGAGCTGGTTCCCAAGGTGTCTGAAAAGGAAGTGCACTCTCATTTCCTTCAGTGGAGTAGTCTGGGTGAGCCAGATGACTTCGCTTGATCTGTGCTGTAGTTTAATTTGAACAGTTGCTCTCTGAATTTTAGTTTGGATGATGCCCGTAAGGATGAGAGTGCAGTGTTGACGTCTTGCACTGTTATTGAATCAAGACCTGCCAGATATTTCATTCTCTTATATTCATTTTATGAAATTCAGCATGTCAATGTTTAATCCATATATACTTACTGTTGTTTTGTCTTCTTGATGAATTGTTCCCTTTATTAATATGCAATGGTTCCCTTATCTCCTCTTACTAAATGTAGCTTGAATTTTACTTTACCTGACCCCAGACCAAGTTTTGTTCTTCATCTTTCTTTCATTCAGGAGTCTGTCCAGCATCTTTTGAGACTGTCTGAGTGTCTTTACCACTGAGATATGCTTCTTAGAGAAAAGAGTTGGACTTAGGTACCCCTGGCAATGGGCAAAGAGACAGCTTGTTGGTGGTATTCTTTTATCAGTCAAGGGAAGAGCAGTTGGCGGTCCTTCATTCATCCCAGCTTGATGCCTGACTTGGTGGCAAAAACTGTTTTATGCCTAGGACACATAAAAATCAAATCAAATCAAATCCAAGCAGTGCAGCAAGAGAGGAGGAAAACAGAGACCGGTGCTTCGCCAGGCCATACTGTACAGGCAGGGGAAGATGCTCTCAGACCTGCTCTCTGCCCCACAGTATAGGTGGGCCATAGACACATAGGACCCCACGAAGAGCACTGAAGAAGGAGAAAGTCAGAGACCTGCTACCACCCACAGACCTGGCCTCTGGCACACAGCACAGGCAAGCCCGTTTGTTGCCACACCATGCAGCACAAGCTAAGATGTCATTCTGGGGTCTGCCAGCCACGCGGCCAGCCTGAAGCAGGAACCACCACAATGTGCTAGTATGGGGTGGAGAGATGGGAGAGAAAGAAAGGTGGAGCAGCTTGGGCGTTATGGAGAGAGGTGGAGATTCAAGGATAGAGAGGAGCAGCCTGCTGTGAGTGGCCAGCCCTGCCACCTGGAGCCATGGTGAGGTCCCAGTTGCAGCTGCCTCTGAGGACTATGTCTGGGTCCATGACTATGCAGCGGGAGGTATCGATGTCTGAGGCTCATTTTACCAGTAGAGAATATCCAGGCCCTGCCCTTCCCTGGTTTCAGTGCTCTGGAGAACATGTCCCATCTCTTACCAGCGACAGAACTTGGGAGAGCAGAAGAGCAGGCCCTGCCTCACTTCAGTTTGCTCTTTGTGCAACCATCATGCAGCTGGAGATGTGGTCTCAGCTTCCTGCTCTGGTTGTCTTTCCGCCTTTCACACCACTATGAACTTTTCTTCTGGAGCCATAAGCCAAAATAAAGGGTCTTTCTTTTCTTTTCTTTTTTAAATTTTTTATTAGATATATTTCTTTACTTACATTTCAAATGTTAAAGGGTCTTTCTTAAGTTGCCCTTGGTCATGGTATTTTCTCATGGCAACAAAATGTAACTGTAGGAACGTCCATTTCTCTAAATTTGAGAATTTTTCTGCTATAATTTTATTGCATAATTCTCTTTGCTATTGGTTTTTAATCCTTCTATCCCATGAATTTGTAGATTTGGTCTTTTAATTGAATCCTAGATATCTTGAAAGCTGTCACTCTGTTCATTCATTTTATATTTTGGGAGTTTTCAGATCAGGGTTTCTGCATGTAGCCCTGGTTGGCCCAAAATTCACTCTGTAGACCAGGCTGGTCTCAAACTCAGAGATCTGCCTCTGCCTCCCGAGTGCTGGGGTAACAAGCATGCTCCACCACCCCGCAATACTTCCTAATTGATATTTAAATGTAGTGTTTCATTGGCATTGTCCTCTAGCCCTGATGCTCTTTCTTCTGATGGGTTGAGTCTATAAGTCATGATTTCCACTGTGGTTTTATTTGGTTCATTGAATTTTTTATTTCTAACATTTTTATTTATTTGTGTTTTCCCCCAAATCTCAATTTTCTTAGTAAAATTTCCTTCCACATTACATCCATTTTTAATCTATGTTGATTTCCTCATCTATTTTGTTGAATTTCCTTCTGTGTTTCTTCCAGGCCCTTGGCAGAATTCATCTGGTAGTTTCTAGTTTCTTTTAGGCAACTGACACTTTTTACTGGTAAACTTTGTAATCCTCATCCAGCATTTTGCCTCTTTTGGTTTCTCTTAATGCAGCAGTTGAAATTTATGGTCTTTTAGAGTTGTGTTGCCTTGGTATTTCACATTTGTTTCGGTGATGCAACTTGCATCTCAGTCAGTTTGGACATTTCTATGGTTTTATTTGGAGATTAAGCAGCCTGCTCTTGAAGGGCTTAGTCTCCAGCACCACTTTTGGGGGAGTCTTGGTTCTGAAGAAGTTTCCTGTGCTTTATTAGAGCAGCTGCAGTGGCAGAGGCCCCTGATTTGCCTTCTGTGGAGCACACTGCCTTTTTTCAAGTCCCCACCGACATCGGAGAGGCTAAGGCACAGCCTTTTGCTCCTATCCTAGATGTAGTAGATCCACAGAGGTAGTTAAAGCCTGGGAGCTCAAGGGCAGCCCAGGAAGTGACATGGCTAATGGGGTCCTGGGGCACTCATTTCTGGAAGTGTGACCTTTGGTCTGGTTCCATCAGCATCACATTACTGTATTATTTATAAAAATATTTATCTCCAGTCCATGCCTACTTTCAGAGAGTAAAAGCACCAAGAAAGCAGAGACAACGGGCTGGAAAGATAACAATCTTGCTTATGCTACAACAAGAGATTTGGTAAAAACTGATGCTTACATAGACTGAGGTGAAGGGAAGATATAAAAATAAGGGTGGATGTTGCTCTGTGCTAACTGTTCTTAATGCTTTAGAATTATAAGGAGGAAGCAAATTCAGCAACTAACCTGGTTCCGGTGACATAACTAACAAAAGGATACTGAAAAACATTTAGATTAGCAAAAGACTCTCATATTTCCCCTCTTTCCCACACTGAACTCTGGCCCCTCCACCCATAGGATCCACATGGCCAGCTCAGCGTCAGAGACCTTGGAGTATGGTTACCAGAATGAGAACCAACACTTCGCCAGCTCTAAGCTTTTTTGCCCCCTCTGTAGCTCTCCTCTCTCAAGTTCATATCAAAGCAACCGCCTCTTATTTCAGTGTGAAATCTGAGTGGGAATTATTCTCCCTGTCTGTGAGTCTGAGCATTCATGACTTATCTGGGAACCCAAAGCCTTTCCTCCTGTCAGACCTCTCATTTCTTTCTTGGAGGCCTCTAATCTCTGAGGAGGAGCCTAAAACAAGGATAGGCTCATCCAGCTACACAGCTCCTCAATTCTTTAAGTCACCCCACTGCCTGCCTAAAGATACTGGCTGTCTGGCCCTCCATCTTTGTCTTGGCTCAGATAATCCTAAAGATTAGAATAATAAATCCTGGAACAGCACACTTTGGTTTCTTAGTCTTTCCTGATCACCTAGACTTTGATTAAATTGTGTTCTGGGCTGTGGACCTCATCTGACTACCTGGAGAAATATAAACTTTATGTAGTGTGTTAGCTCTTGCTTCAGTGTTGCTGAGATAAAACACCTTGACCAAAGCAACTTGGGGAGAAAAGGGTTTATTTGGCTTCAAGTTCATTACTGAGAGAAGCCAAGGAACAAAAGAGCTCAGGGAGAAACACTGCTCACTGGCTTGCTCAGCTTGCTTCTTTATACAGCTCAGAACTCCCCTGGGGCTGGTGCTACCCACAGTGGTCTGGTTCCTCCCACATCAACTATTCATCAACATGCCCATGCTCAATGTGATGGAGTTTGTCCCTCAGTCAAGCCTACCTTTTCCCAGGTGACTGATTTTTCAGGCTGACAAAACTTAACCAGCATTAGTGGTTAATTTTAAAAATAGAGGAGACACGTGGTTTATTCAAACTCTAGCCTGAAATAAACAGATTCTCAGGTTGCTAAGTTAACAGACTTCGATTACGCTGAAGAAAGTAAGCCTTAAGCAGAAAAACATGATTCGACTAAAGTTTTGGGTTCTTCTCTAGAGGCCAAAATGTTTCTTGGGAGCTGGGACTCAGCAGGAGGCTCAGGCCAGGGCACTGCCTACTGCCAGCCGAGTGTGAATCTCAGCTGCTTACTGCTTCTCTTCCACCTTCCACCAGGACTGGTGTCAAGTCTTTATTAGCTCTTTCCAGATGGTGAAATCATCTTCTTTCTTTTGGGTTCTTTTTCTTCCTTTTCCTATACCTAGTGCATAGTGGAAATCTGAAAACCAGGCATGCTTTCAAATCCAAATGGACACTCCAGTGTGGGGCTAGCTTTCAGCTTCCTTCCTTAGAAGGTCCCAAAACTTTGGACCTAAGATTGTTGTTCTTGAGCACAGAGTTGTATGTGCTTATGTATTTATACAAAGATGGCTATGGATTTTATTTTTTAATACTCATTGGTATTCTGCCTCCATGTATGTCTGTGTTGTCTGTGCGAAGGTGTCCAGGAGTTACAGACAGTTGTGAACTGCCGTGTAGGTGAACCCTGGTTTGAACCCTGGTTCTTTGGAAGTGCTCTCAACCACGGAGCCATCTCTTCAGCCCTTACACTATAAATCTTATGGGCCACTATTGACAGTTGAGAAGGAACCTATGGTGTACTAGACAAGTATTAAACACTATTAAAATGCTTGGCAAAATACCCTAAAATTACGATGATTATTTATTGTAAGTTCTTGTGACACTCTTTTTGATGTTCATCTTCCTGAATTTAAGCAAAGAGGTGGCCATGAGGCCATCTCACTCCCTCACTAGCAGCTGTTGGACTCTGCCATGCCACCATGGTGGCTGTGAACTAAAAGACTATGGGTCAAAATAGCTAGTCAGATGATCCTTACCGACGTCAGGTACCTGAAAGACTTTATAGACACCTTGGAAACATGATGTAGTTATCAATCATTGCAACCGATTGTCCCAGCCCTTGAAGTCATATCCCCAGCCAGGATATCTTTGAAACAGTGTGTACCAGACTTTCTGATATGACAAGCCTTGAACTCTAGATGACCCTGCAATCATTTCTGTCTATGTTAGAAGGGCAATTTCCCTGGTGGCCTAGCAGAAGAACTCCTGTGCCTGATGATAAAAAGACAGGGCTTGTGATTGGTCCCCAACAATATTGTCCAAACAAGTTGTTATGATTGGTCCAGAGTTTCCTTCCTGGGCTTTAGTTGAGCTCAGTGAGCAGGCGGGAGACATTCTCCCAAACAGCACACTGCCTCTCTGGGTGGGGTAGCATTAGGCCTTATAAAAGGCTTCTCTTGAGTGCTCATTCTTGTAGATATTTGTATTGAGGGCTGAGCTGCTAGCAGAGAGGAAACTAGCTGGGTGAAGGCAGCAAAAACTCCTGTCAGCATCTTGCCGAGGAGACATTTGACAACTGAAATAGGAACTGAATGGTTTAGATGTGGAATGTGGAAGCGTGGAGAGATGGCAAAGGAGAGCTGAGAGTGAAGATCTGTAAAAGCTACAAAGAGCCAGAGAGGAGAAGCTGCAGGCCCTGGGTGCCAGGAGGCTCTAGAGAGCTGTTAAGTTTAAGGACAAGGGTCTCAGACCCCAGGCCAAGGGCAGCAATCATGGCCAGTGATACAGACTAAGAGGCCCTAGTCCTTAAGTCTTACATCCAAGACCTGGCAGGTAACCACAGCACTAGAAGGTACCACCCACCGCCACCCATTGCTGTCACCTGCTGCTCCAGAGCACTGAGAGAAACAAGCTGCTGGAGAAGAGCCACTGAATGTGTCCTTGACCTCCCTACCAGTTCTATCTGGGTAGGGCAAAGACTCATAGCCAGCTGCCCGATAACACTGCCACAGAGATGGTCCATCGCTGATGGAGAAAATCTTATATGGTTGCATGAATGGGTGTCTATGCACACAAATATTTGAAGGGACCAGAAGTTTCCACTAAAATGACAATGAATATAATTTTAACAAGTAAGATTTTAGCTGCAAATGACTGGACATGTGCCTTATATCAAGTCTACAAAAGCTAATCCAACACTAAGCTGAACTATGTCTTGAAAATCTTTAAAAACTTCCTGACTTTAAAACTCCTGTCATCTTAAATGTGGTGGGAGACCAGAGTGGGAAGAATCAGATTCCAACCTTGGTCTGTTTCCCCAGTCAGACTGGTCTTTGTGAGTGTGGGATTCATATGAGGCTAGACGATTTGCTCAAGGTCACACAGCCAGTGAGGGAGGGACACTTTGGATTTTAGTCTTCGTTCATGACATAATCCCACCTGATGTTCAGCACTACGTTTTTGGTTTTGGGTTCCTCTGAACTCAAAGGGAGCATATGACCTTTTGAGACCCAGTATACTTCTCAATCTCTGATTCGACTGCTATCTATCTTCTGTAACTACCCATATCCAACTCAGACACTTTTGTCCATTTTTTTTCTTGGCTGTTCTGAACTAGATCCTTCTGCTGTTTTATGTGGATTCCCACTGAGGATCTTTCTGTTCCTGGGTGGCAAGAGTGGAGCACAGGATATGCTCCAACTCTGTCACTGTAAGGGAATGCCACCTATGTTTACATAAAATGTATAGTTTATGAATATTCTGTACTCCAATAGTCTCACTGAGCTTTATAATCAACCAGTGACAGAAATGAAGCAGACATCATTGGCTCAGATTAGCTCAAAATTAGAAAAGCCAAGTTCAGAAAGGCAAAATGTCTTTCCTGAAGTCTCACAATGGTGCAGATCCAGACCATAGACTTGAATTCTTATTCAAATCTAACTTGTTCCTTCAAACCTGGTGGACACTCCCCATAATACATGCTGGAAAATGCAGGAATCTCACTAATGGTCCTTTTAAATTTAATTTTCAGCTTCATGCACTCTAAGTTTTCTGAACTTCCCCACCTCCGTGCCTGTTGTGATAAACGTTGGGGCAATATGGCCAAACTGTGGCTTAACTTGAGTCTTCACTGAAACAGCTGGCTTGGTACGGACTTCCTGATGGGTCTGTCATTTATGCCAAGTATCCCTCCTCTGCCTGGCTCCAAAAGAAAGTCTGCTCCTCAGAGGCTGAGATAGGGCGGTGGTGAGAGGAATAAAGTGTCCTCCCTGAGGCCTTCTTCCTGTCCAGTACACTGGATTTAGTGGGCTGGAGGAGGGTGTGGGAGAATGCTGTGTCCATGCCAAACTCAGGAATTCAAGTGACCCACACCATTGTGATTCATATGCAAGAGAAGGCTAGAGGGAGGGAGAAAGATTTGCAAAGAGGCCAATGCTGTAACTGGCTTTTGGACATCACTGCTGATTTAGGGAGCTCCGACTGAATTTGGTATTTTTTGTTTCTCAGGATCTGACAGGTGTTTCGTTGAATTGTTTCCTGGAGCAAAGGGTTTACCTTCTCCCACCATGTTCTGGCAAAATAACTTTCTAAAAAACACAAGAAGATGCTTGCCCCAGAGCCCCGAAGTTTATAAATCCATGACACAATGAGAAAAATGTACAGTGTCTTTGCCAATAAGGAATTTTGTCAAATTCTTGTGGACAGTGAAGAAGAATGACAATAGCTTTCTGGAACCTTACCAACCAACAACTCCACCTGGCGCTGGGTTTTTTGTTAATAACCTATGGATTCTATGAGAATAGTCCCCATGCAGGGAATTCCAATTAAGCTCTTTAAAATATATTTTTAGGAAGCTTATAAAATAGTAGGTCTCTATATTTTTTTCCAAACATCCTTAATGTCAGTTAACCTTTCTCTACCCTTTCCTCTGCTATACTCTTCCCTCCCCATCCTCACTACCACCCATGATTCTCTCTTACCCCTCACACACCTGTGTGCTCCACTATCCCCCTCTCTGGGCACTTTCTCTCCCCACTTTTCTAGTTTTCTTGCTTCTACAGGTACTGTAGGTCAAACACTGATCATTAGAAACTGGGACCTACATATGAAAGAGAATATGTAGTGTTTGTCTTTCTAGGCCTGGGTTACCCTACTTAGCATAATTTTCCCAGGTTCATTCATTTACAGGGACATTTCATATTTCTTTGTAGCTGAGTGAAATTCCATTGTGTGTATGTATCATGTTTTCTTTGCCCCCTTTTCAGTTGGTGGATATTCAGGTTGTTTCTGTTTTGTAGAGATTGTGAATAGAGCAGCAAGGAACACTGACAAGCACACAAATCTGCAGTAGAATAGAGAGTCTTTCAGGCATATTGGTTTCTCTGGGTCTATGGAGTACATCTATTTCTAGTTTTTTGAGGTATCTCTATAATCAAACCCCTGTGGTTTTTATTTGTTTGACTTTTAATCCCTTGGTGTTAGGAGGAATTCCGCTTGTTGGCAAATTAGGATGTGGAACTGTGGAGAGAAAGGTGTTTTACAGCCATTGAGGACATCATGTGTAACTAGAAAGAACTGTAAAGTCAGAAAACTTTTGTCCCAATCACAAGCTAAAAGTCAGCTTTCTAAGATATCATGGTCTAGGAAGACACATGGTTGCCAGGGTAGAGTGTATAGGTTAGAACATCAGAGCAGGCAGTTGGGGATGCCAGAGCAGGCAGTTTATAGCATTATGTAGGATGAGTTCCCAGGTCTCAGAAGAATGACCATAGAGGGTGAAACTACACCTGCCTTATGATGGCTTACATTTCAGGAGCGGTATCCTGAGTCAGTGGGGACTCCGGTGTGTCGTAAAGGGCAGTGGGCATGCATGCCTTTTCTTTGTGAAGTAGAGATGAAATCTACCCTCAGGGTGCAGGCCAACTTTCCCTTCCTGAAGGGGATATGACTTTTTCCCCCCAGTGTTATTTGCTGTAGAAACACTCTTCATAAGACAGTCTGAACAATAGCCACTGGCTGTGCCATGGTGCAGAGACAAGCTGGAATCCGCTAGGATTGTATTTCACAACAGTATATGATTATGAGCTTACTTAACAAATGGGATCAGGATGAGGAAAACTTTATCTTATTTCCTTGTTTATCCCAAATCTGCCATCCAAATCCCTTTATTAAAACAACACTCTTAGGGTGGCTTATTCTTCTCATAGCATCGAGGGGGGGCCTTTTGTTGGCTGCTGTTTCAGTGTTTGTTTTTGAGACAGTTTCACCTTGTGGCTGAGGCCAGACTTGCACTCACAGTAACCCTCTTTCCTCAGTCCCTTGAGTACTGGGATTGCAGGCATGAACCATAGTTGGTAATCCTGGCTCCTTTGTCTTTAACTTTGGTGTCCCACACTCTGTGGCCTGAATGTCCTTTTTAACTGACCCTACCCCAGTGGCTGCCTCCTAGCACCTCTGCACACCCACAGGACACAGAATGTCCTATTCCCACTTCCTACCTCTTAGGATTTATGGTCATCCTGGGCTTCATTCAATTTGCTTTTGTTTGCAACTTGTGTCTTAGTTAGGGTTTGTATTGCTGTGATGAAACAACGTGGTCCAAAGCAACCAGGGGAAGAAAGGACATCTTATAACTGCCAAGTCACAGGAAGTCAGGGCAGGAGGTCAAGGCAGAGGCCAAGGGGAGGAGAGATGCTTACTGGATTGTTTTTCATGGCTTGCTCAGTCTGTTTCCTTATAGCACCCAGGATGACCTTCTCAGAGATGGCCCCGCCCACAGTGGGCTGGACCTTCTATATCAATCATCCATTAAGAAAAGGCATCACAGGCTTATTTAGAGATCAATATGATAGGGTCGTTTCCTCAATTCAGGGTTTCTCTTCCTTGAAAGATCTGTAGCTTATGTCAACTAGCAAACACAATACGTAAATCTAAAACAAAATATTGACCTTTGACAATTCTACTGGTGAAGACTGCTTAAAGCAGAGAAAAATCTTAGGATCCCATGTGCTTAGACATGTGTATGGATATGCTGCGGGAGGAGAAGATGAAAACTATGACCCTTGAAGAGCTAAGTCAGTGAAACCACTTTGGGGGAATTATTAGTATTTTTTGTAGAGTTAAACACATAGAAACAAGGACTCAACCATACTATTCCTAAGTACTCAAGAAAAAATTAAAATGTTTACAGAAAAGCTTGAATAAGAATGTTCATACCAGTCTTATCCACAAAAGTGTAAATGGAAGTAAATCAAACAGCTTTCATCAAGGAGGATGAATAAACAAATTGCCACGTGTATAAGTTATCACCATGTAATTTTTCAGTGACTATCTGAGTATGCTTTATGTTTCGAGTATTCATCAAATGTTTTTGCTTAAGAATCAGCAACATTGATATAATTCAGGATGTTTGAGCCTGTGTTGGGTCCTAAATAACATTAAGTGATTATTGTTGCTTTTGTAGGGCATGTTGGTGATATTGCACTTATGAATGAAAAATGGAGAAACACAAAGCTATTTAGGGGAGACCGAGCAAAAGAAGAGGTCACCAGGAGGAGCCACAAGATCCATTATGCAATGTGACTGCTTTGGGATAAGTGTGAAGAACTTCACTTAAAAGTGGTGTGTGAAAACACCTGCTTTTCTGCACGTGTGATGAGTTAAGCTTGAATTTCCAGAGCCCATGGACAATGACTGCAAATAGCTACAGCTCCAGGATTGGGAGGCAGAAAAAAGCAGAGCCCGAGAGTTCACTGGCTGGTAGAGAGCCTAGCTGAAAAAGGAGTCCAGTGAGAGAATTTAAAAAATTTTAAATTTTTATATCATATTATATAGTAAATTTTTGTTTTTGTTGAGATTAGCAATTTAGAGTCAGGCAGTGAGTCACTGGAAATGGGTTCTGAATGTTTGCAAAGCACACAAGTCACTGGGCCAGTACGGCCAGTTTGAGTCTAAATAAAGTATGGGGATTTTTGCCCTTGCTTTTTTTTTTTTAATTTTTTTTAAAGATTTATTTATTAGCTGTCTTCAGACACACCAGAAGAGGGCATCAGATCTCATTACAGATGGTTGTGAGTCACCATGTGGTTGCTGGGGTTTGAACTCAGGACCTCTGGAAGAGCAGTCAGTGCTCTCAACCACTGAGCCATCTCTCCAGCCCCACTTTTTATTTTTATCTCTACAATACAGGTTTTTAAATTTTTTAAAAGCAAATAAATATTTGGTGTGATGGCACACACATGTGATCAAACACTTGAGAGGGTGCAGCAGGAGAATGAGGGATTGAGGCCAAACTCAGATACTTGGTGAGAGCATGTCTAAAGTACATTAGCAAGTATGTAGTCTTTGTCCTTCTTCCTAATACAAAGGTTTAAAACTCCTCTGAATTGCCCAAGTGACAGGTGTGTCTTCTATTTGCTAATGTGACACTCAGGTATCCCTTCAAAATGGTGCCAGTTGCTAGAAAAATCAAGGCACGATTGATTAGAAACTTAGTGCCTTCATTTCTACCCTCTTCCAAGGAAGGGATAGTGATTTGAGATTGAATTCAACCATCAATGACCAATTTAATTAGTAATATCCAGGAAATGAAGTCTCTGTAAAATTCCCCGAACAACAGCACACAGAGCTTCTGAAGTGGTAAACTCTCAGGGTGCTGAGAGAAATGTTCACACACAAAAAGATGTTGAAGCTTGCATCTACCTAACCCAGATCCTGCCCTATACATTCTTTTCATTTGGCTGTTCCTCAGTTGCATCTTTTATAATAGACCAGTCAATTTGGATGAAGTGTCTTCTTGAGTTCTGTGAGTTAGTTAAAGAAAGCATTAACACCATTGAGGATATTGTAGGGGCCCAAAATTTATTGCTGTTTGATCAGAAATAGAGGTGGTCTTCTTGGGTCTTAAGACTACCTCCTAAAACAGGAGAATATCACAGCAATAAGCCTTTAGTCTATAAGATCTGGAGGAAAAAACCAAAAAATCCCAAACCAATCAAGTAACCATACAAAAAAATCCAAGCTTATGTCTGCTGATTCACTTACTCCTCTTAGCTACAGGGAGCCTTTAAATGGATGTGTCATCTGTGAGCTGAGAGAGCAGAGTGCATGTTTTACTCTTACTATCTCGGAGTTAGCACTGCTAGTCCCTTAGCTCTTAGTCTTTGTCAGAGACATGTCTCTGTTCCTCTGTTCTCTCCAACCCATGTATGGGATGAGCAAAAGAGAAAGATATAAGCAATGTGTGTGTGTGTGTGTGTGTGTGTGTGTGTGTGTGTGTGTGTGTGTGTGTGTGTGTGTCTGTGTCTGTGTCTGTGTGTTTGGGGTAATTGGGCAAGGGACAAAGAGGGGTTTAGTCTCTGGGATCTGTAAATGTTCTTATAGGGCAACTATTTTTGGAAAAGCAATTAAGATAAGGATTTTGATAAGGATTTAGAGATGGAGGGGTTACTCTGAAGTATCTGGATTATCCCTAAATGCAGCCACATGTATCCTTGATGGGGCAGAGGGACATTTTCTATACAGACTGGAGAGGTTCAGGCGGTGAAGGCTATGCTAGTTTCCACAAAAACATGCATCCCCTCCAATGCTTTTTCAGTCTTTTCTACATATTCGTCCTAATAGGTATGAAGGGACGTCTCACTGTGCTTTTAATTTGAAATTAGATCTTAATCAGTCATATTGATTTTTTTCATATTGGTCACTTATAGCTTCTCTACTCCCCTCCTGTCCCCCTTTAAGGACAAGGTCTCTATGTGTAGCCCAGGCTAGCCTCAAACTCAACAATCATTCTGCCTTGACCTCCTAACTGCTGGGATTACGTGTTTGCACCTTATCTGTCTTCTTTTGAGAAATATCTATTCGGTAATTTAATTTATTCCTTCAGTTTTTAATAGTATTTCCCTCATTTCTTGCCAACCCCTCCCCAGAACCATAGTAACATCCATATGTCTATCATAAGTCAGGCAAACTACACTTTTTTCTATCATGTTTCTCACATTTTTTTCCCCTCTTTGCCCATTTCCCAGTTTTAAAGACTTTACTTATGAATCTGTTACAGTTGTACCTCACTTTCTACTAAAGTCTGTGTTACTCTCCTGTGACAAATTGCCACAAACTTAGTGGTGGGTAAAGACTCTCTCAGGAAAAAAATATTCTACTTAGTATAAGCAGTTCTGATGTGCTCAGGTATGATTCTGTAATGACCTCATAACATAGACCACGCCTATAGAGTGTATGTTACCATATATGGGAAACTAAGGGGCAAAAATGTAAAGCAGAAACTAATAGAGGTTATGACAGGCACTATGGACGTTGTTACTGGAGTTGTTAGTGTCAAAACCTGGGCCCTGGTAGTCCCAATAAATAGATTCAGCCACCTACCCCTGGCTGGCCAATTAAAGAGACAACAGTGAAAAGAAGTGAAAACAGAATTTATTCATTGTGGCCACATGGGAAGAGGAACAAGTGAAGAGATCTAATGACTCCCCAGGAGCATCTTTAGGTTCACATAGAGGGCAAGGGATGTGCCAAACAAGTCCTGATCAATGTGTGGTTACATCCCTCCCTGACTCATTATTGTCTCAACTCTAATCTGTCAAGCTGTCAGTATTGTGTGACATCTCTCCTTGGGAGTAAAGTTCTTCCTCTGGATGATAGCTGGGCTTCATGGGACTCTAGCACAGGACTCTAGGGAGGACATTTCAATCCTTTTAGTCACATGTTTAGAACATCTCAATCCTGGGCAGCTGCAGTGTTTCAGATGCTGTTGGTCATGTGTGCACATGGTGGGGCCGCTGAGGTACATTGCAGTGGACATGAGCAGCCCTCAGGAAGGCACATCTTTACAGGGTCCATTCTGTACTACTAGAACTATTCCTGAAGCAGATGAAGGTAGGATTTCTGGTAAATGATAACAGAGCCTCAGGAGGACTTTAAGTTAGGGCCAGTGGCTGTCATGAAAGCTCAGGATGAAAGCCACAGCCAGCCTGGATCTGAGTTTTCCTCAAACATGAGGTAGTACAAGGCAAAACATGCACAAAAATGTAAATAAAGGAAAGCTAGAGCAAATGTACCACCATGATATCAGGAGGTTCATGCCTGTGATCCCAGAAACTGGGACACTGAAGCAGAAGAATGCTGTGAGAACAGCCTGGACTTTACAGTAAGTTGCAGTCTGATAAGCTGCAATACTAAGGTTGCAGAGTAGGAACCTGCAAAGATTACTGCAAGTGTCTGCTGAAGGGGAGACAAAAGCACGGCCATTCCTGACTCACAGTCCAAAGCCTTGTCTGTGATAACTTTGCTCTATGAATGCACGCCCTTCATTTTGTTTCTCCTCCATTAAGGAACTTCCTCCAGGGGCCAGACTGAGTTTAGGGGCCAGTGCTTGAGAGGTTTAGCATCAACAGTCTGGCTTCATATATTAAAAACTTGACTTTCTTTTTTGTCTAGTTGGTGAAATGTGAAGGGACAGAACAAATGATAGTCATTCTGAGACAGAACAAAAAGATGAGAAAATTAAGAAGCCCTTACCTTGGGATCCGGTTTGCCCTTTTTGGTGCCTGAAAGTGAAGAAATGGCCACACATCAGATCAAGCCAAAATTGTCTGCAGAAGTAATTTGTGTTTTTGTAGAAATATTTCATAGAAGAATTTTTTCTTTTATTGGATAATTTTTATTTACATTTCAAATGTTATCCCCTTTCCCAGTTTTCCCTCCAGAAACCCAGTATCCCTTCTCCTCTTCCCCTGCTTCTATGAAGGTGCTCCCTCACCATCCACCCACTCTCCCACCTGCCTGACATTCTCATATACTGGGGCATTGAGCCTTGACAGGACCAAGGGCCTCTCCTCCCACCGATGCCTGACAAAGCCATCCTCTGCTACATATGGGGCTGCAGCCATAGGTTCATCCCTTTGTAGTCTTAGGATGGTGGTTTAGTTCCTGGGAGCTCTGAGGTGTCTGGTTGGTTGATATTGTTGTTCTTCTTATGGGGTTGTAAACCCCTTAAGCTCCTTTAGTCCTTTCTCTAACTCCTCCATTGGGGACTCCATTTGCAGTGCATTGGTTGGGTGTGTGAACACCTGTCTCTGTGTTTGTCAGTCTCTGGCAGAGCCTCTCAGGAGACAGCTAAATCAGGTTCTTGTCAGCATGTACTTCTTGGCATCTGCCATAGTGACTGGGTTTGGTGGCTGCATATGTGAAGGACTGCCAAGTGGGACAGGCTCTGGATGGGCTCTCCTTCAGTTTCTGCTCCACTCTTAGTCCCTGTATTTCCTCCTGTGAGTATTTGTTCCTCCTAAGAAGGATCGATGCATCCACATTTTGGTCTTCCTTCTTCTTGGAAGGATCTGTGAATTGTATTTTGGGTATTCCAAACTTTGGGGCTAATATACACTTATCAGTGAATGTATACCATGTGCATTCTTTCGTGATTGGGTAACCTCACTCAGGATTATATTTTTAAGTTCCATTCATTTGTCTAAGAATTTCATGAAGTCACTGTTTTTAATAGCTCTGTAGTACTCCATTTTTCTGTTGAAGGACATCTCGGTTCTTTCCAGCTTCTGGCTTTGATAAATAAGACTTCTATGAACATAGTGGAGCATGTGTTCTTGTTACATGTCAAAGCATCTTTCGGCACAGAAGTGGTATAGCTGGGTTCTCAGGTAGTACTTTGTCCAATTTCCTGAGGAACCTCCAGACTGATTTCCAGATTGCAATCCCACCAACAATGGAGGAGCGTTCCTTTTTCTCCATATCCTCTCCAACATCTGCTGTCACTTTAGTTTTTCTTTTTAAAGATTTATTTATTTATTATATATAAGTACATTATAGCTGTCTTCAGACACATCAGAAGAGGGCATCGGATCTCTTTACAGATGGTTGTGAGCCACCATGTGGTTGCTGGGAATTGAACTCAGGACCTCTGGAAGAGCAGTCAGGGCTCTTAACCACTGAGCCATCTCTCCAGCCCGTCACTTTAGTTTTAGATCTTAGCCATTCTGACTGGTGTGAAATGGAATCTCAGGGTTGTTTTGATTTGCATTTCCCTGATGACTAAGAAAATTGAACATTTCTTTAGGTACTTCTCAGCCATTCGATATTCCTCAGCTGAGAATTCTTTGTTTAGCTCTGTAGCCCATTTTTAAAAATTATTTAATTCTCTGGAGTCTAACTTCTTGAGTTTCAAAGGAGGATGTTAAAAACAACTGTTAGGTTATACTTACCTAGCATCAGAATGTTTGTAACTCTGAGCTTTACTGTGTTAGGACTCCTTATAAACTGTAATTCTCCTTAAACAGTTTTGTAATTTCACTTTTAAATGTGGGGAGGGGAAACTTCTTTAAGAAAAGGATGGGGCTGGAAAGATGGCTTAGCAGTTAAAAGCACTGACTGCTCTTCTAGAAGTTTGATTCTTAGCATTCCTATGGCAGCTCACAACTGCCTGTAACTCTAGTCCCAGGGGATCTAATGCCCAATTCTACTCTTGGCAGGCACCAGGCATGCATGCGGCGCACAGATATACATTCAGACAAAACACTTATAAAATAAAGAAAGGAAGGAGGGAGGGAGAAAGAAAGAAAAAAGCAAGAAAGAGAGAAAGAAAGAAAGAAGGGGAGAAAGCAAGCAAGCAAGAGAAGTACATGGTGTGCTGGCTAGTTTAATGCCAACGTGACACAGGCTGGAGTCATTAGAGACGAGGGAACCTTCGTAAGATTGTATTTCTTAATTAACGGTTGGTAGTGGAGAACCCAGCCCATTGTGTGTGGTGCATCTCTTGGCTGCTTGTCCTGAATTCTGTAGGAAAGCAGTCTGAGCAAGGGGTATCAGAAGCAAGCTAAGAAGCCCCCCATGGCTTCTGCATCAGCTCCTGCCTCCAGGTTCCTATGCTGTTTGAGTTTATCTTCGGACTTCGTTCAGTGAACAGTGATGTGAGAATATAAGCCGAATAAAGTCTTTCCTCCCCAAGTCGCTTTGTTTACAGCAATAGAAATCCTAAAACATCAAGGCTGGGAGGGTATAATGCTGTTTGTAGACACTCTCTCAGTATACAGGAAGCCCTAGGTTTAATACTCAGTGTCACAGAACAGCAGATGTATGGCAAACATCTCTATAAACCCAGACATGAAGAGCAGGTATGCATCATCAGCTGCATAATCAATTAGAAGACAGCCTTGGGGCTTCTTCTAGACATGGAATCTTGCCTTAAAATGTCCAACCATGGGTAGCAAGAAAACTCCATTCATACTGGTTATTTAGCCTTACAAGCCTGTTGACCTGTGTTTAATCTCTGGAGCCCATGGAAGGTAGAAGAAGAGAACCAGCCAGTCCCACAGAATTGCCCTGTGACTTCCACATGCATACCCACGCAACATACACAGAATTCAAGATTAGCATTTAAATCTTTACAAGCTAAACCAGAACATGCATTTTTAAACTTTTAAACCTTACCTAAATTAGGAGCTTTGAAAATTGGCCTGGAAGAGTATAGCAGCACGCACGGCTGTGCCTTGGGCTTGTGCACTGCTTCTTCCTATGGGTCTCTTTGTCTAAATACCTGATGAATTCACAAACTGCTTTGTTCTGTCTGGTCATGAACTTCTTTTCTGGGGCATAGGCAAGGATTTGCCTTTACCTGAGTAGAGGTCCCTCAGGGAGAAGAGAGTTTCTCAGACTTCAAGAACCTATGTCTCCTGACCGGGCAAAATGTTGACAACCTGGGCCAATGCTTTTTGAAACTTTAGTTTCCATGCAAATCTCATGAATATTTTGTGGAAAATAGGTTGTGATTGAGTGGCTTGAGTTACTCCAGTCACTGGGAGAGGGAGGCACAGCATCTCAGGTTGCAGACAGGAAAGGTATCCACCTTCATGTCACCTTCACCTGTCAGATCATGTGCCTACCCACCTGTCTCCTGTATCAGGAGAGCAAGAATGAGGAGGAGAGAAAGGAGAGAGGTGGGGAGTGAGAGCAGCACTGTGATTGGCTGTGCATCTTCAAACTGGTACCTGCTGGGGATCAAAAGGGATCACAGTTCCTGAGGTGTGAGACTCATCCAGTCTTCTTTGTACAACCATGACCCAGCAGTTCTGGGGTCCCTGTCTTTTCTCATTGTTTATGGCTGCATTGGCTCAGGAGACACTGGATCCTCAAAAATCAAAGGTAAGTGCACACCACACACCCCCCCCACACACACACGGCTCCCCTCCTCTCCCCCACCAGTGGACCTAAACTGATTTCAAACACCTGATAAGTAACTTGTCTACTGTGAGTTTCAGGGGTCTGTCCTGTTCTTGAAGGGAGAGAGCTGCCTAACAGCCTTCCATTGCACACTTCTGCCTCTGATGCCCTCTGCTGTGGCAGCTCTCCTACCTCTATGCATTGTGCTTTATTGTGTTTTCCATGCACCTTATCTGCTTCTCTGCTCCTAGTAGATCTTTGTAAAAGTCCCCATCTGCTTTTGTTAGTCCCCATAGATGGCTGTCTGACAACTTAGAACGTGCCCTATCCCATGCTGATCTGTAACTTTGAACAGCCCCATGGCTCCTAGGAAACAGGTAAATAGCAAGTGAGTTGGGAGGAAGGCTGATTATTCTCAAACCAAGTGAACCAAACCTGGAAGGAATGAGTAGAGAAGTGGGCACTGGACTGGGTTCTGAGGACTTGGGGCTTAGGGAAAGCGGACCTTTTCTTTAGTAACTACTAAGACACAAAGAGTGGATTCAGGGAGTGAGGGTGGGGGAGAGGGAATATGGGAAGTAAAGATGGTGCTTGGCTCAGTATAAAGTCTTCTCCTCAGATTTTGGTGCTGCTCCAAGGAGCTGGACAATCACCACACTGTGGCTTCACAAGGAGTCAGGAGGAGGGATTGGTGTCCAAAACTATCCACAGGAGGAGTCAGTAACTATACCTGTGAAAAATGCATACATAAATCTTAGAAGGCAAAATAGGGCTAAAGCAGATGATTTGAGAAACTGATATATATATATATATATATATATTTAAATTTAAAATCAGAGAAACGTGTTGAAAACCTCAATCTCACTTGTAACTTTACACTATGTATGCGTCTTTTGCCAATTGCAGCTCCCTTCTGTAAAAGGCCAGGGATGGTTTCATCACAGAGCACACTGATTCCCAGGCCTTAGCTAAACAGAGAGCCCATAGGTGACTGGGTCCCACTTGTAGAGCTTTTGATCCAGTATGTCTTCTCGGGGCCTAGTATTTATAAGATTCTCTCATGATGCTTGTATACATCCTTAAGTCTGGCCTTCGAGCTTTGGCCTCTTTTTTTGGGCATGTGAAGGGTAAGAATACATGTAAAGTACTCATTGGCAGCTGTAAAATTTTAGGTTATTTACTATCAAGTGAGGTTACAGCTCGCTTGAGAGGACACCATGTATGGGCACCCAGGTCTATTCATCACTGATGCCTGCTTGGGTGTGGAATTCATCCAACAGAAACTCCACAGTTCTTAGGATTTTAAGATATTGCATGAAACATCTTCAGGTGCTTTGAGAATGTTGACAGGCGTTGAGGATTCCTGTCTGTTCGGTCATACCATTACAGTAACTGTGTTTTATTACAGGTGGATTGCAACAAAGGGGTGGCTGGCACCATCTATGAGTACGGAGCCAACACCTTAGATGGTGGGGAGTATGTCCGGTTCCAGCAGTATGCAGGAAAGCACATCCTCTTTGTCAACGTGGCGTCCTTCTGTGGCCTGACAGCTACGTACCCTGGTAAAAACTCAAATTTCAATTCTCTGTCAGCACTAGCTTGCCACATCACCATATTACAGCTGGAGAAGGTTTTCTGTGTTGCTGGGACCGAGGGACGAGCAAGCAATGACTCTATGAGATGGGAACGAATGGGAAGCTTAACTCTTCCCATTCTTCACATTTAGTGCCAGAATTGTCTGCATCCGTGACCTCTCAAGTTTGTCCCAAGATTTCTTGGGCAACCATTAAAAACAACACATCTGTGGTTGAACAAGTGGGCATTGCTGCTCAGTTACCACAGAGAACAAGGAAGCTTCTTAGAAAAGGAAAAAAACCACTTAAGCCATGTGAACTGGCATCAGGTAGTGCGGGGAAGGATTCAAGGCACTGGGCTGTTGCTCTGGATTAAGAGCTGTCCTGTCAGGAAACAAAGAAGGGGGCAATTATGTAATTGGTTATCTTTAGAAATACTATCTCTATGGTGAAAGAAACAGAAAGGCTGAAGCTGTAAGTGATAACCCAGTAGTCATTTGTATTAACAGGGTAATATGTGGTCATTTTGTGTGTGTGTGTGTGTGTGTGTGTGTGTGTGTGTGTGTGTTTAGACATGATTGTGGAGCAGTCTGATTTGTCATGGTTGACAATCGTTGTGTACTGTGATGTTGATATTCTGTGTAGTTGATAGAACACCAAACCCTTCCTGTTATTCCTCTCCTAGGCTACAGTGGAGATTGGTTTGCATTAAGTCAAGAGTAAAAAAATGGGAGTTATAATACAGGTTATGTGGCTGGAGATATGGCTCAGTTGGTACAGTGCTTACCTAGCACACACAAAGCCCTGGGTTTGGTCCTCAACATTGAACAACTGTGCACAAACCTGTCATCTCAGCCTTTGTGAGCTGGAGGCAGAAGGATCTCAAGTTAGATCTCAGCCATTGGACTATGTTTTAAGACCCTGTATCAAAACAAAAACAAACACCATCAGACTAAGGAGGTGGCTTGATGCATAAAGGGCTTCCTAAAAACACACGAAGACCTGCAGTCTGTTCTCTAGAACTTTCAAAAATCCAAACACGGTAGAGGCACATGCCTGTAAGCCTAGAACTTGGAGACAAGAAGAGAGGAGACATTTGGATTCTTGGGTCTGTCTGGCTAGCCAGTCCAGGCAAAATAGTGGTCTCCTTGTTCAGTGAGAGACTAGAACTCAAAAAATATCTTATCTATCATAAGGTAGAAAAACGGAGAGATGGCTCAGTGGTTAAGAGCATTGACTGCTCTTCTAGAGGTCTTGAGTTCAATTACCAGCAACTACATGGTGGTTCACAACCATCTGTAATGGGGTTCAATCCCCTCTTCTGGTGTGTCTGAAGAAAGTTATAATGTACTCATATACATAAAAGAAACAATTCTTTTTTACAAAAAAGGCTAAAATACTAAATATAAAATATAAGGTGGGAATCAATAGAGGAAAACATTGACATCTACCTTCAGTCTCCACACATGTACCACACACACACACACACACACACACACACACACACATGTACACACACACATACATGTGCATGTGTATACACTCATATATACAGTCACACACACAGCCCCCCAACCCCAAAACTTCCACTGCCACTACCACTGCCACCACCAGCAACAGGAAAGAAGACAGAGCTTCTATTTCAGGAGGTGACCCCAAAGGACAGAGAAGAAGAGAATGAAGTGTTTATTCAAGCAGCCATAACTGGTGAGAAGGCTATTAGAAGCTAGTGATAAATATGGGAGAATGTCCTATCTCTCTACTGTGTCCATCATAGAAGATTTTATATTATTGTTGAACCAAATAAGGTCATATAAATTGCTACATGAAAAATTTTTGATGTGCTAAAAACTTTGCTGTTTTAGGAATGTCCAAGATAACTTCAAAAGTTTATTGACTCAAATGCCACAGACAAATGGACCAAAGTAATGCAGGAACAAGTTTTTACAAAATCTACATATTAACATTGTTACATATTTGACTAATGAAAAATAGCAGGCCCTGTTCAGAAACAGATCTCACTTTCAAAGTCATGAGCCTTCTGCCTCTGCCTCTCAAATGCTGGGATTACGTCTGTGAAAGTTATTACGCTCTATCAGTTTGTTTTAATGGAACTATAATAATTACAAATTTCAGGAATTTCTCCTTTCTAATACTATTTAAATTTGAATAATGCAATGTCTCATCTAGGACACATGTGTCATCAAATTTTGGCATTTTGAAGTTCTCGTTTAGAGTAAGATGCTTGACTTAGCCATAGTTATATTACCCCTCCAAACTTCCAAATACACACACACACACACACACACACACACACACACGGCTTGTACAGTGCTGGTCTGGTGGTCATCTCAGGATAATAGGCTGATGCAGATCTCTAATCCCAGCACTGGGAAGGTGGAAGCCAAGAGGATCAGAAGTTCAAGGTCATCCTTGGCTACACAGTGAGTTGGAAGTCATCCTAGTCATACATGACATACTGTCTCAAAGATAAGCCTCAAATAACATTTATTAAATATATATTTTTATATAAAATATATAGGAAATATATTGAAACTTGAAGGTACTCTCTATCTGGGAAGAGGTTCTTAGTGCAGACACCAGCTAGTAGAGCTGAGACTGAATGGGCTCATGTCTGGTTCTGAGGCGTAACTCCAAACAAAATAACTGAAGACAGAAGAATGGCTGGGGTGAGCACACAGTGAAGAGGCTCTTGATCTTATGCGGAACAGCAGAAAATGTGAGACCTCGGGGTGGAGAATGCTATGCAACCAGGCTTCGGGCTTTGTTTTTTTTTTTTTTTTTTTTGTGAGAAGCTGTCTCACCATATAGACTTAATTGGTCTAAAACTTACTTATATGGATCAGGCAGACCTACAACTTATGACCATGCCCCTGCCTCTGTCTTGGATTATAGCTAAGCACCACCATATGCAGCCCATATGATTTTCTGTTTCTATCATTTCTAATATGCAACAGCAGAGTCTTCTGGGAGTGTCAGAGGTGCCATTGTGAGACTTGATGTGGGGGCAGGAGGAGTACATTCATTTTGTTTGCCTTTTTCTTTCTTACTTTTCATAAGTCTAGTTAGTCTGTGTCTGTTTCCTTTAAGTAAACTCTGTGTGCAAGGTGAAGAGCAATTACTGGGGAAATCCTGTGCTACAAAACAAGTAGCCATTGTGATGAGTCCCCAGAGACCTTTGTTGTAATGACTGACTCTGCCTACTTACTGTCTGCAGGTTTTCCTAGTCCTCAGTGTATTCACATGACAAGAGGGTCAACACAGTGGATCCTTCACATCTTGAGTCCTGAGTAGGGAGTCTGTCATGCTGTTCATCCTCTACTTACAGAACTGAACGCATTGCAGGAGGAGCTGAGACCATTCAATGTCAGTGTTTTGGGCTTTCCATGCAACCAGTTTGGAAAACAAGAACCTGGAAAGAACTCAGAGATCCTCCTTGGACTCAAGTGAGTGCTGTGCGGGGCCCCAGAGATGCTCCTTCTTCATCTGCCTAGATACCTTCCCATTCTGGAATCTTCTAGGGAATGTGGTAGAACAATAGGCTGAAGAATGTTACCATGACGCCTTGAATCCCACCTAGCCCTGCCAGAAACTTCCAGGTATTCTTGCCACATTTGGCTTCTTTGAGGGCAAGAATAGGGAAGATCTAAGGAAAAGACATTCAGGGGAAAGAAGAAAATATAGCAAATGGTGAAGTACCTGGAAATCTGAAGTCAAAATATCCTCTCCCTAATGTCTTGGGATTCTTCAAGTCCACAAAGCTGCCCACTTGGGATCTTGAGCCCAGAGACTTCTCTTCATTTTCACTCTTTCTGCAGTCCTTTCTGTCCCTCTGTGAAGACCATTGCTACCATATCCTATTCCTCCTCGACTTAATTTGGATTCTCTTGAGAACACCTTGTTTCACTGCAGATATGTTCGCCCAGGCGGTGGCTTTGTTCCCAATTTCCAGCTCTTTGAGAAGGGGGATGTGAACGGAGACAATGAACAAAAGGTTTTTTCTTTCCTAAAGGTAAGTGACCAAGCATGGCCAGGCAGACTTCTCTGGAACCAATGGGGCTGGTATTGAGGATGAGCTAGGATTCATATGGAAATGAGGCATTCATTAGTTTCAAGCAGAGGAAACATATGTGGTAGCTCTGGCACAGACTAACCTTCTCTGTTGAATGCTAATGGCTTGTGTATATGATAATCATTTATCAAATCCCTACTTTATTCAAGGAACCGTGAAATACAAGTTAACACTTATTAATAGGTTAGTCTCTTGCCCGAAGGATCTATTATAAGGTCAGGAGATGACATAGACAAGGATAAGAGAGACTGTCAAAGGATAAGAATCACAGAGTAGTCCAACCACAATCACCAGGAAAGATGGCGCTGACCCAGCAGGATCACTTAGTCACTTGTCCCAAGAAAACAGTCTGTAGAACAAAGCTGTCCCTGTGGATATCTTCACTTGTCCACAGTGAATTGAAATAAAAGATCAACTTACCAACTATAAAAGAATCACTTACTTCAATAATAAGTTGTGGCTAGGCCATACCACATGAGCAGTTTTTTGTAGCACAGAAAATGCCAAAACATGGTGGCTCATACCTAGAATGCCAGTACTTGGGGTGCAGAAGCAGGGGGATGGCTGTGAGTCACAGCTATGTAACAAGGCCCTATCTCAAAACAAACAAAACAGTGATATTATCCATACAGAGCTGTGTAATATTCAAAAGTCCTATCCCGTGTGGTGGCTCTTGCCTGAATCTCAGCACTCAGGAAATATAATTTTTTTCCCAATGGCTGACCTTTAATTTGAAGAACCACCTGCCTCTGCCTCCCAAGTGCTGGGATTAAAGGTGTGAGCCACCATACCTTTAATAACTGAAGTTATTCTTTTACTGAAAGCAAGAGACTAGAGGAGAGGCAGGAAAGCAGGGTCCTTTTCATGGTCACCTTCTAACCTGGCTAGAATGTCCTTGAAGTGCTAGTGGCAATACACTGACATGTCTGTGACAGACCAGAAGCACATGAAGGAGTTTAAAACATTAAGATGGTGGGCAGAGGAGACTGAACAACATACAAGACTGAAGCAGAAATGAGATGATCTTTCCATTTTTCATATCTCTGCTCCAGAGCTCCTGCCCTCCCACCTCTGAACTTCTTGGCTCTCCAGAACATCTCTTCTGGGATCCCATGAAGGTCCATGACATTCGCTGGAACTTTGAGAAGTTCCTGGTGGGACCGGATGGAGTCCCTGTCATGCGCTGGTTCCACCAGACTCCTGTCAGAGTTGTCCAGTCAGACATCATGGAGTACCTAAACCAAACCCGTACCCAGTAGGATGTGTTTTACAAATAGTGCCTTTGCTCCATTCCTTCACCAGCCTCCATATGATCAAAGCCTGCAAAACTACCTGTGTCCTTACTAATGTGTGTACAAACAGAAGTTTATCTGTGGTAGGCATATGCATGCACTGGAAATTAAGTAAAAAACAAACAAACAAACAAACAATTATCCACCCAGATATCTGACTCTCATATATCTAGTTTCCCTAATCTAGTCCAAAAGAAAGTCATATTTTGGCAATGATGATCCAGACAATTCCATATATCTAAAAAGTGATCTATCAAGACCCTAATCTATCATTCACAGCACTGGTGGGTTAAAAGAAGTGGGAATGGGTGGCCAGATCCTCTGGGTCCCAGTATCTTCTCCTCCCAAGCGGGGCATGCTTTGTCAAGCTCTCCTTCTGTTTAGCTCCTTAGTACAACACTGACCCATAGTTATCTTAGGGAATTCTGAGGGCCAAGAGCAGAAAGCTCACCTCACATGGAGGAAGGGGTATTTCTACCACAGTTGGTCCCAAGGTCCCTCTGGCTCAGACCCTACCAGAGCCTTCCTGAGTGCCTTTCTGTTAGTGCATCAAATGATGTGGTTTGCTCTCACCTAGAGTCTTCTCAACTTTAAATTCATCCCTGTTATCACTGTCTCTAATAATGATGATGATGATGGTGATAATAATAATAATAATAATAATAATAATAATAATAATCTAATAAACAAAAGAACTCACAGCAGCTGGACTCTGAGTGATATTTTTCAGTACATATGTGCTTTCTGGACCTCTCTACTTACATCTTCAACATTCTGGTTTTCTCAGAAGAGTCCGAGAATTTTCCTTGGTACTGCTTTTAGCAGGTTGTACAGTAGACACATTGCTGCTCAGATCTAAAACACAGACCGATGTATAGCCCAGGCTGACACTGAGTTTCCAATGCTCCATTCTCAGCATTTCAAGCAGCTTAGATTACAGGTACTGCAGTGATACCCAGTTCTCTCTCTCTCTCTCTCTCTCTCTCTCTCTCTCTCTCTCTCTCTCTCTCTCTCAAATTAACTCATCCTTATTGTTCAAATCTGAAAACACATAACCATAGGGCAACATGTCAAAAAGCAACAAAACCTGCTCTTCATCAGAGGTGCCACAGTCCTATGGGAAGTACTGCTGCTGGTCCTTTGATAGAGTGTTAACAGTCAGCTGGTCCTTTGATAGAGTGTTAACAGTCAGCTGGTCCTTTGATAGAGTGTTAACAGTCAGCTGGTACTTTGATAGAGTGTTAACAGTCAGCTGGTCCTTTGATAGAGTGTTAACAGTCGGCTAGTCCTTTGATAGAGTGATAACAGTCAGCTGGTCCTTTGATAGAGTGGTAACAGTCAGCTGGTACTTTGATAGAGTGTTAACAGTCAGCTGGTACTTTGATAGAGTGTTAACAGTCAGCTGGTACTTTGATAGAGTGTTTAGTAGAAGTAGCTCTTCTTGTGTCTGTAGTTCTGGTCCTTGAGTGTCACAGGGGCAGTTCTAGTGACAGGCTCTAGGGCTTATCATAGCTACAAGGACAAAGGACTACGGGAGTATGACTGTGAATTTAACAGAATAGAGACTCCTGTTCCAGGTGTTTAGGGTTGGGGCTTATTACTCTGTGATTGGCTTGTTGGCAGTCTACATGTGGGAGCAATTGTAATCTTTGGCTTTTATCTGGAGCTGGTGGTAGCAGTCAGTATGAGCTACAGCTCCCAAGCCTTGAATACTGAGGTCCCATAGTGTGAGTCACAGCTTTTGAGTCATGGGTAGTCAAACCCCTTGGTTCTTGCAGCAGCTAATATTACAACACCCTGGCCTAGGAATTTGAGACACTTGACTCCTAGGGCTTGGGGGTTTCCTGAAACTCTTCTAGCAAGTGGGAGAAAATAAACACCATCCTGAGGAAACTACCTTAGCTGTTTTTCTTGCCAATGTGGCCAAATATACAAAATCAACTTAAGGGAGGAAGAGATTTTCTTTGGTTCATAGTTGATCATCTTTCTGACAGCTTGGTAGTATTTCCCTGGCAGCAAAAGGATGAAGTAACTTCAGAGAGCTCAGCAGGACTGTAATCCATAGGCCTGTCTGATGTGACCTATATCCTGAAGGTACCACAACCTCCCCAGAACCGACACCAGCTGGGGATCAAGTGTTCAAACAGGCAAGTCTGTATGGACATGTCAAATCCAAATCATAAGATAGCCAAAGCCAGGCGAAGAAGAAACAAGTTTCCTTGCTCTGAGATGTGAATGTAGGTTTGGGGTGTGGGGCCAAAGGACAACAACAACAATTGTAATATTGGAAAAAGCCTTTATAAAGGGAACAACCTCCCCCCTCCCCATTTCTCTCCTCACCCAATTCTTATGACTGATCTTAGTTCTCAAGAAAAATTATACAGAAAGCCTTCTAGAAAGGGGCAAACTGGCTAGGTGTGTCTTAGGCACTCCAGCATGTTGCAGTACTCTGAATATTAATATTATCTCTTAGTTATCATCACAATAAGTATTGTTGCTGGAGAAATTCCCTTAGGCCAAAAGTCCCCACAACCTATTGTGTAATTAGATAAGCCGTGATTACCCTCCAAACAATGGGAAGTTAGCATCACTAAGAGTGTGGTGACAGAATCGTTAATGAGGGTCCTTACTCAGAACCAGATTCTGGGACAATAAACTCACTTAATCCCTGGAAATTGCAAGGCATTCTGTTCTAGGGTTTATTTTTAAAACAGCTATGTATACAAGGCTGGCTTTAGACTCAAGGCAATCCTTCTGCCTCAGCCTTCCGGGTGTTGGCGGTGCATGTGTACACCACCTCAGCTAGAAGACAAAGGTCTCCCCACCCTTCACACCAGCCTTCTGCTGCCACACTCCCCAGCCTCCCCAGCCTAAGAAGATGGGTTTTGCCTACCCTACCTCTGTAGCCTAACAGGTTGCTAGAGCCCCTTCTCTATTCCAAATCCCTCTCCAGCCTTCCCAGCACCGCCAGCTTTCCCGCTGAAGCACAACCCTCCAGTGTCCAGGGTGCAGGCTCCAACCTCCCATAACCCCTCTCCAGATTATCCAAGTGAGCACGTCTTCATGGTTCTTGGAATCAGTCTGAAGAGGTTCAAAGAGCTTTAACCCTGCAGACACCGGTAACTGAAGATCGCCTTTACGCCTGCCCAGTAGCCAGCAGATCTGGCAAGCAAGCGCACTACAAATAGTGGTTTACTTTTTATGCAAGTCCTTAGCCAACGAGGAGCACACAGGAGCTCACCCACGCGCCGCACCTATACATTTACCTACTTTGCCATGGATGGTCATAGCCGTACTTTTCTCCCTGATATGCCTGTCTCTGCGATGAAAGGAAAAATATCTGACCCTCACTCCCGTCGTGTGTGATGTCTTCAGTCTGATCAGAAAAAACGCAGCTTCTTTTTTCAACCACTTCTCTTAAAAACAACAACAACAACAACAACAACAAAAAACTGAGCATCACTAAATAATACACACTAATTTTACCCCCACCGAACAGAAAGAAAGTGGGATAGATTCATCTGTCTTCCCCACCTATCACCGTGTGGCTCCATGGCTTAGCTGGTTAAAGCGCCTGTCTCGTAAACAGGAGATCCTGGGTTCGACTCCCAGTGGGGCCTTCTGTTTTCATCATCTTACCAGTAGAAATGCAATTGTTATAAAGTTACTATATTTACATAACCTGGCATGGTCCTCATTCTTTTTAAAACAACACAGTTTTTATAGAGATAAACAGGATTTAAGACTCGGTCAGAGTAATGCACTGACAGGACCTCAACCACTTTTTCATAAATGTACATTAAACTGTACTAAGCTTTAGGGCCAAAATCGATCCAGATCCTAAACATCTCCAGCGCACTCAGCCACTGTAAAGGAAAACTAGAACGTTTGGAGGGAGATGCTGGGCACTCTATCCAACCATCCCCTCCCTTGTTATGTTGTAGGTGAGGAAGCTCCGGGCTTCCACATGCTAGGCAGGCACTTGACCACTGAGTTACCTGGCCAGCTCTGCCTTTGATTTTGTGAAGAGGACACCAGGAAGAACACCTCAGTTACCCTTCAAGGAAATAATCAGAAAGCATTACAGATGATTGGAAGTTAAAATTTCCTAGACTCAAGTGTGCCTAGAGCAAAGGATAGTGAAGCAGGGCGCAAAGAGCAGCTTGGAAAACTGTGACAAACATCTAAGCCAGCTCAGTCCACTGAGTGCTTTATAAAATGTTTATGTCTCATCCACTAACTCAACCAACATTAGCTGTTTGTCTTTTATGTGGTAGTCATATTTCCAAAGAGGAAAAAAATACCTGTGAACAGAGCTAACTGAAAACTCTGGGGAATCTTACATGCCAGTGGAGGAGTGGCATATACACAAATGTAAACCTATACAATGAGTGCCTGCTACGGATGAAGTCTGGGGCAGAGGGATGAACTAAAGAAGGAATATAGACTATGTATGAGGTGGGGCAGGTACTTAGAGAGTATCCTGTCAAATAAAAATCACTGACAAGTGTTCTTAATGTTTTTATACATTTTTTTTTTTGGTTCTTTTTTTTGGAGCTGGGGACCGAACCCAGGGCCTTGTGCTTCCTAGGCAAGCGCTCTACCGCTGAGCTAAATCCCCAACCCCGTTTTTATACATTTATTGTGTGTGTGTGCATGTGTGTGCATGCATGTGGGCATACGGAGGTCAGAGGACAACTTGTGGGAGTCAATTCTCTCACCATGTGAATTCTAGGGACAACTATGTCATCAGGCTCAGACTGATGTCATACAGACTGGTGCCTATACCCTTTGAGCCACCTCACTGGCCTTGTTTTTAATTTTTTTACCCAGTGTAAGCTGTCGTGGTATTAACAGTATATCATGGTAAGTACCATAAGTAACAAATGTAAACTAGCAAGAAATTGCCCTTAGCTGTGACTGGATCTCACCTCTGGCCATTTTGTTGGGGACCCTGTTGAAGTAGGCAACCGTCTCCATTTTCAACCTCAGCTGCTGCACATGGTGGTTGAGGAACCACTGACAAATTACTTTAGCTTAATGGGCAGGAGTTGCTAGTTCACCAAGTAGAGTTTACTGGAGTGGAAGGATAAATGCACATAAGAGATTTGAAATGGACACCTGACCCATAAATAAGTGGTTAATTAAGTTCAGTATGTGGTAAGGTAATTGTTCTAATCTTTAAAGTAATTGTTTGTGCAAAAGTTCAGTGCCTCCCCCTCCACATACCTTTTTTTTTTTTTTTTTTTTTTTTTTTTTTTTTTTAAGACAGGTTTCTCTGTGTAGCCCTGGCTGTCCTGGAACTCACTCTGTAGACCAGGGTGGCCTCAAATTCAGATCCACTTGCCTCTGCCACCTAGTGTTGGAACTAAAATTGTATACCATGACTGCCTGGCTTGTCCCTTATTTTAAGCACGATGTCCCTTATTTTAACATTCTAAGCATGATGTTAGCATTCTAAGTTTTGACTCCCCCACCCCCTCAAAGATAAGTTTTTAATCCCCTGTCTCTGGTATTAATGAGACTTTGTTTGGAAATAAACTCTTTCTTTGCATAAGTAATCAATTTTTGCTGTTGTCTTGTTCTATTCTGTTTTGTTGTGGAACGGGGCTCCTTATAGCCCAGGGTGACCTTGGACCCTGATCCTGATGCCTTCACCTCCCTAGCAAATCCTGCTTCACCTAGCAGGAAGTGTGAGTTTGCTTCATCTAGTAGAAAGAACGAGCTCTGAGTTTTGATAATGATCTTCCTGTATTAAAGTGGACACAATCTAGTGCTTGGAGCTTTTCTAAGGGTAAAGAGGAAGATTAAATTCAGGGATAAGCACATAAGGGAAAGATCATGTGAAGACGGAGACAGATTGCAGATACTTGTCAGAGCCAAGGAATGGCAAGAAGCATGTGCTAAACAAGCATGGCAGGTCACATTTTAGATGAAGCTTCTCCAGGGGGTCCCCAGGGAACAGGCACAAATACAAACTGGAGTCTCCCTGCTGAAATGTGTCATTGAGGGAGAGATTAGGGCTCAGAGAGAAATTAAAAATCCAAAGGCTTCTTTTTCTTTTTCTTTTTTTAAAGCGTGAGTGAGATTAACTAGGTTAGCTGTGTTTATTAGTGGCTGGTGACTACTCATTAGGAGTCTGTCCTGTCATGGAATACTAGAGATTGAGGTCTTATGCTTTTGATGGTTGTGTGCCTGAGAACAGCTGTTACATTCTTAAGAGATGTTTCTGTGTAGTGTTCTATAAAAGTGCACTAAATGGCTGTGACTTGTTGACTGTTGAACAAAGATTTGGTTTTGTACACAGCAGAAGTATTGGTCAGAAGGCAGACTTCCTTATTCTATCAAAAGATCACGGAGAGCTATTGATCATCCAATGGTGGGTTAGCGAGGTGGGTCTATTTATTCATTATAGTGTCACTGAATTAATTGATAGCTGGTCCTAGGATGCCCTAAGAAAACAAAATTTTCTTAGGGCATAATATAGATGTTTCCTTGGACTAGCTATGGCTATGTCATGACGTAGAGTCCTTTGGTTTCCTATAACCCACAACTGTGGCAGTGAAATAGAACTGATAGTAGGTAGCTCTGTCTATCAGTTTGGTTGAGACAAGGTTTCAGCCTGTAACTTGTGGCAATCCTTCCTCAGCTTCTCAATGCAGAGATTACAGGCCTGCACCAGCACACCCTCTTTAATGGGTTCTGCTCTTAAACGTCTTAAATTCAAAACAGCTATAAAACTCCTAGCAACTCAGTCCAATAATGAAAGAAGTTAACGGAATTCAGGATCTGATAATTTTCTGGTTGGCTACAGATCGAAGGGTTCTGTGATTTATTTTCTCAAACTCTGCCACCTTCTGTAGACATCTAAGTTTGCAATTCCTGGTCAATCAACCATGAACCAAACCCCAGGTCCCCAGGGACTTGAGACTTATCCCAGCAGAGGCTCTGAGTTCAGAAGAACAAGATACCATATCTGAACTCTTTGAAGCCTTTAGATTTGTGTCAGTTTTCTAGAGGGTCACCAGGTAACTGACAGATTTATGATATCAGGCAGTTTTAGCTTTATGTAATGCACCGTGATAAGCATTAAAAAAAATGTCTCGTAGAGGTACTAAAGCAAAAGGAGAAAGACCTCAAAGGGCTACGGCCTCATTACACTCATGGTGTATATCAGTTGTTCGAATAGAGATGTCCTATGAAAAAACTACAGGTTTGAAAATCCCTCTGCCACTGGCGCTTCTTAATCAAAATTACTTGCCTTCTCTGTGGCTCGAACTCAGAACCCTCAGATTATGAAACTGACGCGCTGCCTACTGTGCCAAAAAGGCACTGAGTTTCGGGTTTTGTGTAAAACTATTGATTCTAATTTTTTCACATTTCTGTACTTTTGAAGTCAGATTGTTCTCACCACCTCCTTCCACGCAACAGAAATCAAAGAGAGGTGTGCCACGTCCGCTACGCAGGAGACCACCGACAGCTGCAATGCAGCCCATCAAAACCGTAAACCAATTAAAACACTGAAATCTTGTTTGCTTCTGTGCGTCAAAGGCAGTTCGCGAGAGTGAACTTTTTAAGAGGACAGAGGCAGAAACTGCAGAAGCCACAACCAAGATCGTTCCCTAACCACAGCACCTGAGCGCCCTCTATCGGTCGAGGCTCCAAAACAGAGTAATGAAGATGACGGGATACAGGGGGAATGAAAGAAAGTATGGGCGGAGGGGACGACCGGAGGGGAAAATAATTCGCGTAGTTTTCTTGTACGTGTAAGTTCCTTAAAAGCGCTGTAATCCGCAGAATAACAAAACACCTCACCGTATCATCTTGGGCACTGTTCACTTGTCATAAATAAGTTGTCAGGAAATACTAATAAGAGACACAAATAAGGACACTAAACTTTTCGGTCAGTCGGAAACTCGTTTTATGTATTTTCTAGAAATGAAATCTTTTGCACTTAGGGGTTTTGTTTTGAGATAGGATTTCAATCTGTAGCCCAATCTATCCCGGGTCTCAGTATTTTCTGGCTTCAGCATCCCAAGTTCTGGAATTTAAGAAATAAAACTGTTATCAAAAGTTTTGGTACATTTTGTCCTCTTTGCTTCACTGCGAGAAAAGTGCTATGGTGTGTGGGTAAGAGAGGCTGCTCTTTAGGGGAGAACCTGCACCCCACAACTTGTGGGAGCTGAGCACGACCTTCCAAAGGCCTGGCTGTTTGGTTCAGAGATTTTTGCTTTTGGCAAAGATCACAACTAACTCCATCTGGAGCATGAGATTTGGGATTTGAAGAGAGAGCCTCCTGTTTTCTGAGGAAGGCAAAGCAACCGGCTTCTACTAAAGGTATCTTTGAGTAGGCTGCAGCAACTGTGGACAGGGTGTCAAAGCAGAAGAAGAAGCCTATTTGTAGATGATTGGTAGTTGGGCCATCTATAGAATAATTTATATTTAAAGTGTTGTAACAAAAAATAGTAAAACGTGCTTGTCTCTTTGACATGATTAAGGTCGGTACCAGAAGTTTGCTTGTGAGGTAGTGTGGCTACGGGGGTCTAAGATACTAGATTGAGACTCCAGTTATTTGGGGATGTAACTGCAAATCTCACCCCTGACAGTTTTATTGTAAGCGTTCATGCACAGTGACTTCCAACTTTAGGTCACTTTAAAGATACATACTGTTCTGCAACAAGTGTGTGTAAATGCTATTTCCAAATCTATCCTTTTTGATTCTTTAAAATCTTTGTAAAGAAATAAGCAAATGTCATAAGTACTTCGTGGTGATATTGCCTTTCAGTGAGCACTCATTCCCACCCAACCCTTCGTGAGCAGAGAGCTTTGGAGCTGTTCTATCGTCAGAGCTCAGGGTTATAGTCAATCTATATTGTCTTTGCTTACACAGGCAGACAAAAGCCTATTACTTTCCCCACATTTTACACTTTCCAGATCTGTTCTGCTGCCTTCTTCATTTCCCATTGTCGCCATGATTCCCAAACCAGAGTTTCTTCCTTCTTTGTTGTGTCTCTGTGATGGTCAATTTTATGGAGCTATGTTAGCCAGGCCAGGTGACAAATAAGCAACATATCGTGTTGTGTAGCAATGTCCTATCCCAGATGAACCATTATTAGGCCTCAGGGTATTAGGGGAGAGGCAAAACAATGAGCGATTCTAAAGGTAGATAAATATTACATACTGCTTTGAAGCCCCTTAAACTCACAAAAGGAATAACTCAATGACTTTAGGAAGTCCCTGACCAGATTCACTAGATCCCTCCTTCCCCAAGCATACGTAAGCTATAAGTACTTTTGAGAGATTCTGAGAGAAACTGTCTAGAAGAGTCCTAGATCAGCAGAGACACCTGGAAAAAAACAGAGATTAGCCACGATGCACTGAAGGGGATCAGACTGCTTGAGACAGCTTCTAATCTGTTGAGCTTTTTGTGGATTGTATAGCATGATACTTACTGATTCCCATGCTGAGATGGCTAGTTGTAGTGTAGTCCCATAAGTATCACCTCACCTGTCAGCCTAAGGAAACTGAATAAAACTCTTTGGTTCACCAAATTGTACTTCAGGGTTATCCTTACTTTTGTGTCAATTCCCTATCAGGTGAGAAGGTGAGAGCATCACACAATAATCCACATGGCATTAGTATGCAATATTAGGCCCTTGTAAAAGTACAGTGGATAAATATGTTATGGTGATGACAATTGTCAATTCAGCGTTTACTAAAAGCCAGATATTTTTGTACACACACACACACACATACACACACACACTTACTATATATATATATATATATATATATATATAATATGAAATTCTCTCTTTCTCTCTCTCTCAAACCTGTGGATATTACCTTACATAAAAGAAAAAGGGGGGGTTGGGGATTTAGCTCAGTGGTAGAGTGTTTCCCTAGCAAGCGCAAGGCCCTGGGTTCGGTCCCCAGCTCCGGAAAAAAAAGAAAAAGGGGAAAGGAAAGAGTCCCTGCAGAAGAAAGTAATTCCAATTTTTCCACATGGAACTTAAAGTCTATCACAAGCATCCTCATACAACAGGCATAGGGAGCACGGAGATTATTCAGGAACAGAAGAGAGAAGGTAAATTACTCTAGAAGCAAAGAGAAGAATGCTGCTGTTGCCATGGGGATGCTGCTGAAGCACAGGGACCGGAATGATCAAGGACCACAGTGATCAAGGACTGAGTCTCTGGAGCACTCGGAGGAAATTCAGTATGCTCTACAGAGCTTGACTAACACATTGATTTTGCTTTTTATATTTCTGGCCTCCAAAAAAGAAAATAACCTTTGTGGACACAAGTATAATAGCTCATGCCTGCAACCCCAGCACTTGAACAACTGAGAGAGGAGAATCATCAGAAGTTGGAAACCAATCTAGGCGACATAATCATTTCTAGGTTACAGAGTGATATCCAGTCCCAAAGCAAAACGAAACAAAACAAAACAAAACACAACACAACACTAATGGTTCCTGTTTGATTTGCAGGACGCACACCACAATGAACTGTGCTTACCTTTGGCCTTTATGCATGTGGAACATAAGATACATAAAAGAAGGTGCATATAAGTAAAAATACAAATAAATAATATTTTAAAAGGAAGACTTCACTTCTAGTAATTAGAGAAATGTTCAGAGAACTAATGTTCCTAGTTACTTTGAAAAGCTATACTTACAGTTTTTAATTTCACCATGGATCTACAGTTGAGCCTCCCTGTGAAGTGATGCTGATCTCTTCATCAGGAATATACAGTTGAGCTTCCCAGTAAAGTGACGCTGATCTGTTTCACTGAGGATCTACAGTTAAGTCTCCCTGTGAAGTGATGCTGATCTGTTCCCTCTAGATGTACAGTAGAGCCTCTCTATGAAGTGATGCAGATCCGTTTCCCCATGGATCCTACAGTTGAACCTTCCTATAAAGTGATACTGATCTGTTTCACTGTTGATCTATGGTTGAACCTCCCTGTGAAGTGATGCTGACATGTTTCACTGAGGATCTACATTTGAGCCATTCTGTGAAGTGCTCCTGCTCTTTACATCATGGATCAAGAGTAGGGCCTCCTTGTGAAGTGATGCTGATCTGTTTCCCCATGGATACTACAAAGGAACCTACCTGTGAAGTGATGCTGATCTGTTTCACTGTGGATCTACAGTTGAGCTTCACTATATAGAGATGCTGATCTGTTTAACCATGGATCTACAGTTGACCCTCCTTATGAAGTGATGCTGAGCTGTTTCCCCATGTATCTAGTTGAGCCTTCCTGTGATGATGATGTGTTTCACCAAAGATCTACAGTTGAGCATACCTGTGAAGTGATGCTGGTCTCTTTTTAACATGGATCCTACAGTTAGTCTCTCTGTGAAGTGATGCTAATATATTCACCATGGATCTGTAGTTGAGCCTCCCTAAGAAGGGATGTAGCTCTGTTTCCCTGTGGATCCTACAGTCGAGCCACCCTGAGAAGTGATGCTGACCTATTACAACATGGATCTACAGTTAAGGCTCCCCATGAAGTGATGCTGATTTGTTTCCCTGTGGATCCTACATTTGAACCTCCTTGTGAAGTGATGCTGATCTATTGCACCATACATCTACAGTTGAGCCTCCTTTTGAAGTGATGCTGATCTGTTTCCCCATGGATCCTACAGTTGAGCCTCTTGGTGAAGTGATGCTGATGTGTTTCCTCAAGGATCCTACAGTTGAGCCTCCCTATGAACTGATGCTGATCTATTTCACTGTTGATCTATGGTTTAGACTCCCTGTGAAGTGATGCTGATGTGTTTCACCGTAGATCTACAGTTGAGCCTCCTTTTGAAGTGATGCTGATCTGTTTTACTGAGGATCTACATTTGAACCATGCTGCGAAGTGCTGCTCATCTATTGCATCATGGATCAAAAGTGGGACCTTCTTGTGAAGTGATGCTGATCTGTTTCACTGTGGACCTACAGTTGAGCCTCTCTGAGGTGATGCTGATGTGTTTCCCAGTGGATCTTACAATTGAACCTCTGATCTGCTTCTCAGTGGATATACAGGTGAGCCTCACTGTGAAGCAATGCTGATCTGTTTCACCATGGATCTACAGTTGAGCCACCCGGTGAAGTGATGCTGATCTGTTTCTGTATGGATCTACAATTGAGCCTCCCTGTGAAGTGATTCTGATCTGTTTTGCTGTGTATCTACAGTTGAGCCTCACTGTATAGTGATGCTGATCTGTTTCCATGTGGATTTTACAGTTGAGATTCCCTGTGAAGTGATGCTAATCTCTTCACCATGGATCTACAATTGAGCCTCCCTGTGAAGTGATGCTGATATGTTCACTGTGGATCTACTGTCGAACCTCCCTCTGATATGATGCTGATCTATTTCACTGTGGACCTACTGCTGAGCTTCCTTGAGGTGATGTTGATCTGTCTCCCAATGGATCTTACAGTTGAGCCTGAGTGTGAAGTGATGATGATGTGTTTCACCATGCACCCTACAGTTGAGCCTCCCTGTGAAATGATGATGGTATTTTTCAACTTGTATGTACACTTGAGCTTCCCTGTTACCTGATGCTGATCTGTTACCCCATGCATCCTATAGTTCAACCTCCTTGTGAAGTGATGCTGATCTATTGCACAATGGATCTACAGTTGAGTCTCCCATGTGAAGTGATGCTGATCTATTGCACCATGGGTCTATATTCGATCCTCCCTGTGAAGACATGCTGTTCTGTTTTTCTGTGGATCTAGTTGAGCCTCATTGCATAGTGATGTTGATCCAGTTCACTGTGGGTCTAAGGTTGAGTCTCCCTATGAAGAGATGCTGATCTGTTTCCCTGTGGATCTAGTTGAGCCTCACTGCATAGTGATGCTGAGCTGTTTCACTGTGGATCTATATTGGAGCCTCTCTGAGAAGTGAGGCTCATCTATTGCACCATTGATCTACAATTGAGGCTCCCTGTGAAGTGATGCTGAACCGTTCACTGTGGATCTACAGGTAAGCCTTCCTGTGAAGTGATGCTGCTCTATTGCACGATGGATCTTTAGTTGAGCCTCACTAGGAAGTGATGCTGATCTGTTTCCCCGTGGATATACAGTTGAGCCTCACTGTGAAGTGATGTTGATCTTTTTTTTTTTTTTTTTACCATGGATTCTACAGTTGAGCCTTCCTGTGAAGTGTTGCTGATCTCTTCACCATGGATCTACACTTGAGATGTGATGCTGAACTGTTGATTGTTGATTTACAGTTGAGCCTCCCTGTGAAGTAATGCTGGTCCTTTCACCTTGGATCTGCAAGTGAGCCTCCCTCTGAAGTGATGCTGATCTGTTTCACTGTAGATCTAGAGTTGAGCCTCTCTCTGAAGTGATACTGATTTGTTTCACTGTGGATCTACAGTTCAGCCCAGTGTGAAGTGATGCTGATTTGTTTCCCTGTGGATCTATAGTTGATCCTCCCTAGGAAGTGATGCTGATCTGTTTCCCATGGATCCTATAGCTGAACCTGACTGTGAAGGGATGATGGATCTCTACCATGGATCTACAGTTGAGCCTCCCTGAGGTGATGCTGATCTGTTTCCCAATGGATCTTACAGTTCAGCCTCCCTGTGAAGTGATGATGATGTGTTTCCCCATGGATCCTACAGTTCAACATTCTTGTGAAGTCATGTTGATCTACTGAACCATGCATCTACAGCTGAGCCTCACCCTGAAGTGATGCTAATCTCTTCTACCATGGATCCTACAGTTGACCATCCATCCCTGTCAAGTGACGTTGCTCTCCTAAACTTGGATCTACAATTGCGCCTCCCAGTGACATGATGCTGATGTGTTCACTATGGATTTACAGTTGAGCCTCTCTGTGAGGTGATGCTGATCTGATTTACAGTGGATCTACAGTTGAGCTTTCATGTGAAGTTATGCTGATCTGTTCAGCATGGATCTATAGTTGAGCTTAACTATGAAGTGATCCTGGTTCCTGGTGTCTTTTACAGTTGAACCTACAGTTGAGCCTCCCTGTGAAGTCAGGCTGATCTTTGCGCCCTGGATGTAAAATTGAGCCTCACTAGGAAGTGATGCTGATGTTTCCCTGTGGATCTACAGTTGAGCCTCTCTGTGAAGTGATGCTGATATGTTTCCCCGTGGATCTACAGGTGGACCTCCCTGGGAATTGATGCTGACCAATTGCACCATGGATCTACAGTTGAGCCTCACTAGGAAGTGATACTGCTTTGTTTCACCATGGATGTACACTTGCACCTCCCTGGGAAGGAATGCTGATCTGTTTCAGCGTGGATCTACAGTTAGACCTCCCTGTGAAGTGATGCTGATCTAATTCACAGAGAATCTAAGGTTGAGCTTCCTTGTGAAGTGATGCTGTTCTTTTCCTGTTCAACTACAGTTGAGCCTCCCTGTGAAGTGATGTTGATCTTTCTCTGCGTGGATCCCAGGTTTGATTCTCACTTTGAAGGAATGCTGGTCTTTTTCACTATGGTTCTACAGTTGAGCCTCTCTGTGAAGTGATGCTGATCTATTGCCCATTGCATCTATAGTTGGGCCTCACTGTGAAGTGAGGCTAATCTCTTCACTGTTGTTCTACCATTGAGCCTCCCTCTGATGTCATGCTGATCTGTTTCACTGTGGATCTACACTTGAGCCCTGTTAAGTGATGATGATCTCTTGTACCATGGATCTCCAATTGAGCCTCCCTGAGGTGATGTTGATCTGTTTCTCAATGGATTTTACAGTTGAGCCTACCTGTGAAGTGATGCTGATCTCTTTTCTGTTCAACTACAGTTGAGCCTCCCTGTGAAGTGTTGCTGATCAATTGTACAGTGGATCTACAGTTCTTTTACTAGGAAGTGATGGTCTTCTGTTTCTTCATGGATCCTACAGTTGAGCCTCCCTGTGAAGTAATACTGGTCTTTTTCACCATAGATCTACTGTTGACCCTCCCCATGGAGTGATGCTGATCTGTTCAACATGGATCCACAGTTTAGCCTCACTGTGAGGTGATGCTGTTCTGTTTCACTGTGGATCTACAGTTGAGCCACACGGTGAAGTGATGCTGATCCTCCCCCATGGATATATAGTTGAGCCCCAATGTGAAGTGATGCTGATCTCTTCACAGTGGATCTGTAGTTTAGCCTCATTTGAGATGATGCTGGTCTATTTCACCTTGTATATACAGTTGAGCCTCCCTATGAAGTGATATTGGTCTGCTTCACAGTTGATCTAGAGATGAGTCAAGCTGTGAAGAGATGCTGATCTTTTTCCCTGTGGACCTACAGTTGAACTTCCCTATGAAGCAATGCTGATCTGTTTCACCATGGTTCTACAGTTGAGCCTCCCTGTGAAGTGATGCTGATCTTTCTCTGCATTGATCCTAGAGATGAGTCTCACTTTGAAAGGATGCTGGTCTTTTTCACCATGGATCTGCAGTTGAGTGTCCCTGAGAAATGATGCTAATCTATTGCCCATTGTACCTACAGTTGAGCCTCACTGTGAAGTATTGCTGATCTCTTTCCATATGGATCCTACAGTTGAGTCTCCCTGTGAAGGGATGCTGGTCTTTTTCACCATGGATCTACAGTTGAGCCTCCCTGTGAAGTGATACTGATCTATTGCACCATGGACCTACAATTGAGTCTCCCTGTTAAGTGATTCTGACCTATTGCACCATGGATTTACAGTTGAGCCTACCTGAGATGGTGCTGATCTGTTTCACAATGGATCTTATAGTTGAGCCTCCCTTGATGTGATGATGTTTTCCCCTGTGGAACCTACAGTTCAATCTTCCTGTGAAGTGATGCTCTTCTGTTTCACAGTGGATCTTCAGTTGAGCCTCCCTGCTAAGTGGTGATGATCTCTTGCACCATGGATATACATTTGAGCCTCCCTGAGGTGATGCTGATCTGTTTCCCAATGGATTTTACAGCTGAGCCTCCCTGTGAAGTGATGATGATGTATTTCCCAAGCATCCTACAGTTCAACCTCCCAGTGAAGTGATGGTGTTATGTGGCACAGTGGATCTACAATTGAGCCTCCCTATGAAATGATTCTGATCTTTTCACTATGGATCTACAGTTGAGCCTCACTGTGAAGTCATGCTGGTCTCTTTTACTGTGGGTCCTACAGTTGAACCTCCCTGTGAATTGATGTTGCTCTCTTCAGCGTGGGTGATGGTATTTTTTAACTTGTAACTACACTTGAGCTTCACTGTGAAGTGATGTTGATCTGTTTCCCTGTGAAACTTGAGCCTGATTGTGAAGTGATTCTGATCTCTTTTACCTAGGATCCTACAGTTGAGTTTTTCTGTGAAGGGATGCTGAACTGTCAATGTAGATCTACAGTTGAGCCTCCTTGTTTAGAAATGCTGGTCTTTTAAAACATGTATCTACAATTTAGTCTCCCTCTGGCATGATTCGGTTCTTTTTCACTGTGGATCTACAGTCGAGCCTCTCTGAGAAGTGAGACTGATCTATTGCACCATGGATCTACAATTGAGCCTGCCTGTGATGTGTTGCTGATCGTTTTCACTATGGAGCTATAGTTGAGGCTCCTTGAGGTGATCTGTTTCCCAACGGATCTTACAGCTGAGCTTCCCTGTGAAGTGATGCTGATGTTTCCTGTGTATCTACAGGTGAGTGTTCCTGTGAAGCAATGCTGATTTTTTGCACCATGGACCTACAGTTGAGCCTCATTTGGAAGTGATACTGATCTGTTTCCCCATGGATCTACAGTTGAGCCTCCCTGTGAAATGATGCTGATCATTTACTCATAGATACTACAGTGGAGCCTCACTGTGAAGTGATGCTGGTATTTTTTAACATGTATCTACACTTGAGCTTTTCTTTGAAATCTTGTTGATCTTTTTCCATGTGTATCTGTAGTTGAGCCTCATTTGGAAGTGATACTGATCTGTTTCCCCATGGATCTACAGTTGAGCCTCCCTGTGAATTGATGTTGATCTCTTCACCATGAATCTATAATTTAGCCTCATGGAGAAGTGAGGCTGATCTATTGCATCATGGATCTACAGTTGAGCCTCCCTGTGAAGTGATGATGTTTCTCTGTTGAATGTAAAGTTGAGTGTCCCTGTTAAGTGATGCTTATCTCTACACTGTGCATCTACAGTTGAGACTCTCTGAGAAGTGATGCTAATATGATCAATATGGATCTGCAGTTGAGCCTTCTAAAGAAGTTATACCTATTTGTTGCTCCATAAATACTACAGTTGGTCCTCCCTTTGAAATGATGCTCATCTCTTGTACCATGGATCAACAGTTGAGCTTCCATGTGAAGTGATGCTGATCTGTTTCACCATTAATCCTACAGTTGAGCCTTCCTGTGAAGGGAGGATGGTATTTTTCAACTTGTATCTACAATTGAGCTTCACTGTGAAGTGATGTTGTTGTGTTTCCCTGTGGATCTGCAGTTGAGCCTGACTGTGAAGTGATGCTGATTTCACTATGGATCTAAAATTGAGCCTCCCTGTGAAGTGATGCTGATCTGTTTCACCTTGAATCTACAGTTGAGCCTTCCTGAGAAGTGAGGCTGATCTATTGCACCATGGATCTATGGTTGAGTCTTCCAGTAAAGTGATGCTGATATGTTTCCCTGTGAATTCTACAGTTGAGCTTCCCTGTCAGGTGATGCTGATATGTTCCATGTGGATCTAGAGTTGAGCCTCCCTGTTGAGTAATGCTCGTCTTTTTCACCATGAATCTCCAGTTGACCCTCCCTGTGGAGTGATCCTGATCTGCTCAGTGTGGATCTACAGTTGAGCCTCTCTGTGATATGATAATGATCTGCATCACAGTGGATATACAGATGAGCCAAGTTGTGAAGGGATGCAGATCTGTTTCCCAGTGGATCTACATGTGAACCTCCTCTAGAGTGATGTTGATCTAATGTACCATGGATCTACAGTTGAGCCTTCCAAAGAAGTTATGCTGATCTGTTTCCCCATAGATCTAACAGTTGAGCCTCTCTGTGAAATATTGATGATCTATTGCACCATGGATCTACAGTTGAGTCTGTATGTGAAGCGATGCTGATCAGTTTTACTGTGGATCTACAGTTGCGCCACCTTGTGAAGTAATGCTGAACTGTTTCACCTTGGATGTAGAGTTGATCCTCACTGTGAAGTGATGCTGATCACATTACAGTGGATCCAACAATTGAGCATCTCTATGAAGTGATGCTGCCCACTTCAACATGAATCCACAAGAGAACCTTTCTGTGATGTGATGCTGATTTGTTCACTGTGGATCCTTAGTTGAACCTCAATATGACATTATCCTGATATCTTTTAACGTGGATGCTACATTTGAGTCTCCCTGTGAAGGGATCTTGATCTGATTCAATGTGGATCTAGAGTTGAGCTTAGCTGATAAGTGATGCAGGTCTGTTCTCTCTGGATCTACAGTGGAGCCTCTCTGTGAGGTGATGCCAATATATTCACTATGGATCTACAGTTGAGCCACCCAAAGAAGTTATGCTGATCTGATTCCCTATGGATCCTAGAGTTGAGTCTACCTGTGAAATATTGATGATCTATTGAATCATGGATCTACAGTTGAGCCTGAATATGACGTGATGTTTTTCTGTTTCAGAATGTATCTACAGTTGGGCCTCCCTGTGAAGCGATGCTGATCTGTTTCACTGTGGATCTTCAGTTGAACCTCCTTGTGAAGTGGTGCTGATCTGTTTCACTGTGGATCTTCAGTTGAACCTCCTTGTGAAGTGGTGCTGATCTGTTTCACTGTGGATCTACAGTTGAGCCTTCCTGTGAAGTAATGCTTATGTGTTTCCTGTTGGTCCTATTGTTAAGCCTCTGTCAGAATGGAAGATGCTATTTTTCAAGTTTTATTTACACTTGAGCTTTCCTGTGGGGTGATGCTGTTCTATTGCACCATGGATCTACAGTTTATGTTCACTAAGAAGAGATGCTCATCTGTTTCCCCATGGATCTATAATTGAACCTCCCTGTTAAGTGATGCTGGTGTGTTTCCTGTGGATCCTAAATTTGAGCCTCCCTGTGAAGGGGTGATTGTATTTTTCAACTTTTATCTTCACTTGAGCTTCCCTGTGAAGTGATGCTGGTCTATTTCACCATGGATCTATACTTAACCTCACAATGAAGGTATGATGATCTGTTTCTCATGAATCTATATTTGAGCCTCCTTTAGGTTTTTCTCATCTGTTTCCCAGTGGAACTTACAGTTGAGCCTCCCTGTGAAGTTATGCTGATCTATTGTACCATGGATCTACAGTTCAGCCTCACTGTGAAGTGATACTGGTCTCTGTTACAGTGGATCCTACAGTGGAGCATCCCTGTGAAGTGATGCTGCTTTCTTCACCATGGATATACAATTGAGCCTCCCTCTAATGTGAGGCTGATATGTTCACTGTGGATCTACAGTTGAGCATTCCCTGTGAAGTGATCCTGATCTTTTTCACCATTGATCTAGAGTTGAGCCTCACTGTAAAGTAGTGCTGGTCTTTTCCACCCTGAATCTACAGTTGAACCTCCCTGTTAAGTGATGCTGATCTGTTTTCTCTGAATTTCCAGTTGAGCCCCTCTGTGAAGTGATGCGAATATGTTTACTATGGATCTACAGTGGAGCCTCCCAAAGAATTTATGCAGATCTGTTTCCCCATATTTCTTATAGTTGAGCCTCCCTGTAAAATGTTGATGATCTATTATTGCACCATGGATCTACAGTTGAGCCTCATGTGAAGTGATACTGGTCTGTTTCATCATGGATCTACAGTTGAGCCACGCTGTGAAGTAATGCTGATTTTTTTCACCATGGATCTACAGTTGAGTCTACATGAGATGTGATGCTGATCTCTTTTATAGTGGATCCCACAGTTGAGCCTCCCTGTGCCATGATTCTGATCTGTTTCACTCTGGATCTAGAGTTGAGCCTTCCTGTTTAGTGATGCTGCTCTCTTCACTGTAGATCTACAGTTGATCTTCACTGTGAAGTGATACTGATCTTTTCACTGTGGATCTACACTTGAGTCCTCCTGTTAAGTAATGCTGGTCTTTCCCACCACGGATCTGTGTGATTATGATCTGTTTCACAATGAATCTACTGTTGAGCCTTCTTGTGAAGTGATGCTGATCTGTTTCACTATGGATCTAGAGTTGAGCCTTCCTAATAAGTGATGCTGGTCTCTTCATGGTGTATCTACAATTGAGTTTCAGTGTGAAGTGATGCTGATCTCTTCACTGTGAATTTACAGTTGAGCATCCCCGTGAAGTGATCCTAATCTTTTTCACCATGGGTCTTGAGTTGAGCCTCACTGTGACGTAATCATCATCTTTTCCACCCTGAATCTATAGTTGAACTTCACTGTGAAGTGATTCTGACCGGTTTCACCATGGATCTACAGTTGAAACTCACTGTGAAGTGATGCTGATGTCTTTACAGTGGATCCTACAGTTAAGCACCCCTGGGAAGTGGTGTTGTTTTCTTCACCATGGATGTACAATTGAGCCTGCCTGTGATGTGATGCTGATCTGTTCACTGTGGATCTACACTTGAGCTTCAATGTGAAATGATGTTGATCGCTTTTGCCATGGATGTTACAGTTGAGCCTCCCTGTGAATTGCTTCTGATCTGCTTCACTCTGGAGCTATAGTTGAGCCTTCCTGCTTAAGTGATGCTGCTCTCTTTACTGTGTATCTAAAATTAAGCCTCATTGTGAAGTGATGCTGATCTCTTTCACAGTGGATCTAGAGTTGAGCCTCCCTGCGAAGTAATGCTGGTCTTTCCCACCCTGAATCAACAGTTGAAACTCCCTGTGAAATGAAGCTGATCTGTTTCACTATGGATCTACAGTTGAGCCTTCCTATAAAGTGATGCTGATCTGTTTCACCATGGATCTACAGTTGACCCACCCTATGAAGTATGACTGATCTGTTTCACCATGGATCTACAGTTGAGTCTCACTGTGAAGTGATACTGATCTCTTTACAGTGAATCCTACAGTTGAGCATACCTGTGAAGTGATGCTGTTCTCTTCACCATGGATCCTCAATTCAGCTTCCCTGTGATGTGATGTTGATCTGCTCATTGTGGACCTATACTTGAGCCTCAATGTGTAGTGATATTGATCTCTTTTGCCATGGATGGTACAGGTGAGCCTCTCTGTGAAATGATTGTGATCTGTTTCACTGTGGTTATACAGTCAAGCATCCCTGTGAAGTGATGTTGCTCTCTTCACCGTGGATCTACAATTGAGCCTCCCTGTGATGTGCTGCTGATCTTTTCACTGTGGATCTACAGTTGAGCTCAATGTGAAATGATGTTTATCACTTTTGCTGAGGATGGCACAGTTGAGCCTCCCTGTGGAGTGATTCTGATATGTTTCACTGTGGATCTACAATTGAGTGTTCCTGTTAAGTCATGATGCTCTCTTTACTATGGATCTACAATTGTGCTTCACTGTGAAGTGATGCTGATCTGTTTCCCTGTGGATGTAGAGTTGAGCCTTCTTGGGAGGTGATACTGATCTGTTCACTGTGGATCTACAGCTGAGTCTCATTGTGAAGTTATGCTGATTTCTTTTTCCCATGGATGCTACAGTTGAGCCTCCTGTGAAGTGATTGTGATCTGTTTCACTGTGGATCAACAGTTGAGACTACCTATGATGTGATGCTGATCTGTTCACTGTGAACCTACAGTTGAGCATCCCTGTGAAGAGATCCTGATCTCTTTCACCCTGGATCTAGAGTAGAGCCTCACTGTAAAGTAGTGCTGGTCTTTTCCACCCTGAATCTACAGTTGAACCTCCCTGTGAAGTGATTCTGATCTGTTTCCCTGTGAATATACAGTTGAGCCCTGTGTTTATGTTAAATGATGCTGATCTGCTTTCTCTGGATCTACAGTTGAGCCTCTCTGTGAGTTGATGCCAATATGTTCAGTATGGATCTACATTTGAGCCTCCAAAAGAAGTTGTGCTAATCTGTTTCCCATGAATCCTACAGTTGAGCCTCCCTATGAAATGGTGATAATCTATTGCAACATGGATATACAGTTGAGCATGCATGAGACGTGATGCTGATCTGTTTCACCCTGCATTGATACTTGAGTCATGCTGTGAAGTAATGTTTATCTGTTTCACCATGGATCTATAGTTGAGTCTCACTGTGAAGCAATGCTGATACAGTGGATCCTACATTTGAGCATCCCCATGAAGTGATGCTGTTCTCTTCACTGTGGACCTACCATTGAGCCTCATTGTGAAGTGATGCTGATCTGTTTCAATGTGGATCTAGAGTTGAACCTTCCTGTTAAGTGATGCTGATCTGTTTCAATGTGGATCTAGAGTTGAACCTTCCTGTTAAGTGATGCTGATCTGTTTCAATGTGAATCTAGAGTTGAGCCTTCCTGTGAAGTGATGTTGATCTGTTTCTCTGTGGATCTAGAGTTGAGCCTAATGCTGAAGTGATGCTGGATGTGTTTCCTGTTGATCCTATATTTAACCCTCCCTCTGAAGGGATGATGGAATTTTTCAAGCTTTATCTATACTTGAGACTTCCTGTGGGGTGATGCTATTTTATTGCACCATGAATCTACAGTTGACACTCACTAGGAAGCTGTGCTGATCTCCTTTACAGTGGATCCTACTGTTGAGCATCCTTGTGAAGTGATGCTGTGATCTTCACTGTGGATCTATAATTGAGCTTCCCTGTGATGTGCTGCTGATCTGTTCACTACGGATTTACAGTTGAGTCTCCCTGTTAAGTGATGCTGATCTTTTGCACCATGTATCTACATTTGAGCCACTCTGAGGTGATGTTGTTATGTTTCCCAACAGATCTACAGTTGAGCCTCCCATGTGAAGTGATGCTAATCTTTTCACTGTGGATTTACATTTGAGCCTCAGTGTAAAGTGGTGTGATCTATTGCACTATGGATCTGTTGTTGAGTCTCACCATGAAGGGATGATGATGTCCATTAGAGTGGATGCTACAATTGAGATTCCTTGTGAACTGATGCTTCTCTCTTCACCATGGATGTATAAATTGAGCCTCCCTGTGATATGATGCTGATCTCTTTCAACATGGATCTACAGTTTAGGTTCACCGTGAAGTGATTCTGATCTGCTTCATGTTGGATCTACAGTTGAGCTTCCTTGTTAAGTGATGCTGATCTGTTTTCTCTGGATCTAGACTTGAGCCTCTCTATGAGGTGATGCCAATATGTACACTATGTATCTACAGTGGAGCCTCCCAAAGAAGTTATGTTGATCTATATCCCCATGGTTCCTACAGATGAGCCTCTCTGTGAAATATTGATGATCTGTTTCACCATACAGTTGAGTCACCCTGTGAAGTAATGCTGATCTGTTTCACCATGGATCTACAGTTGAGCCTCCCTTTACATGATTTTAATCTATTTCAATCTGAAGCTATAGTTGAGTCTTCCTGTTAAGTGATGTTCCTATCTTTACCATTAATCTACAATTCATCCTACAGGTGAAGTGTCGCTGGTTGGGTTCACTGTGCATCATCAGTTGAGCCTTCTTGTGAAGTGCTGCTGATCTCTTTCACTGTGGATCTACAGTTGAGGCTGAAGGTGAAATGATGTTATTCAGTTTTGCCAAGAATGGTACAGTTGAGCCTCCCTGTGAAGTGATTCTGATCTGTTTCACTGTGGATATACATGTATAAGTGATGCTGTTCTCTTCATCGTGCATCTACAATAGAGCTCTCATGGGGAGTGATGATGATCTGTTTAGTGTGGATTTATAATTGAGTACCCCCACGACATAATGCTGATCATTTTCACTGTGGATCTAGAATTGAGCCCCAGTGTGGCATAATGCTCGTCTTTTTCACTATACATATATAGTTGAAGTTCACTTTGTCATGATTTCGATGTGTTTCACCCTGGACCTAAAACTGAGCCCTCCTTTTAAGCGATGGTGCATTGTTCAGCATGCATCTATATTTTGCATCAGTGTGAAGTTATGCTTGTCTCTTTCTCTATGGATCAATAGTTGGGCATTCCTCTTAATTGATGCTGCACTCTTTTTCATGGATCTACAATTGAGCCTCACTTTTAAGTCATGCTGCTCTCTTCACATTGTATCTACAATTGAGCTTCTCTGGGGAGTGATGATGATCTGTTCACTGTGGATCTACAGTTGAGCCCCCTTCTGATGTAATGCTGGTCTTCTTCACCATAGATCTACAGTTGGGCATCCTTTTGCCTTGATTTTGACGTATTTCACTCTGGATCTACAGTTGAACCTTCCTGTTAAGTGATGCTCCTCTCTTCACCATTGATATACAATTCAGCCTTACTGTGAAGTATTGCTGGTCTCTGTCCATCTGCATCAACAGTTTAGACCTCTTGTGAAAAAACTGATCTGTTTCACTGTGGATCTACAATTGAGTCTGAATGTTATGTGATGTTAATCACTTTTGCCATGGATACTACAATTGAGCCTCCCTGAGAAGTAATTTGATCTCTTTCAATGTGGATCTACAGTTGTGGGTTTCTGTTATGTGGTGCTGCACACTTCAATATGGATCTACCATTGAGCCTTACTGTGCAGTGATGCTGATCTGTTTCACTGGGGATCTACAATTGAGTGTTCCTGTTAAGCGATCCTTCTCTCTAAATGTGAATCTATAATTGAGTCTCACCCTGAAGTGATGCTGGTCTGTTTCACTGTGGATCTATAGTTGAGTGTTTCTGTTAAGTGATGCTGCTCCCTTTACCATGGATCTAAAATAGAGTCTCATTCTCAATTGATGCTGGTTGGTGTGACTGTGGATCTACAGTTCAGGTTTCCTTTCAAGTGATGCTGCTCTCTCCACCATGGATCAACAATTGAGTCTCACTCTGAAGTGATGCTCATCTGTTTCACTGTGGATCTACAGTTGAGGTTTTCTGTTAAGTGATGCTGCTCTCTCCACCAGGAATCTACAATTGAGCCTCACTGTGAAGGGATGTTGCTCTGTTTCTCTAAGTGTCTACAGTTCAGTGTTCCTGTTAAGTGATGCTGCTCTCTTCATTGTGGATCTATAATTGAACCTCACTGTGAAGTGATGCTGATCTGTTTCACTGTGGATCTACAGTTGAGCATTCCTGTTAAGTGGTGCTGCTCTCTTCATTGTGGATCTATAATTGAACCTCACTGTGAAGTGATGCTGATCTGTTTCACTGTGGATCTACAGTTGAGGGTTCCTGTTAAGTGTTGGTGCTCTCTTCATTGTGGATCTATAATTGAGCTTCACTGTGAAGTGATGCTGTTGTGTTTCACTGTGGATCTTCAGTTGAGGGTTACTTTTTTTTTTCAATTTTTTTCATCTTTATTAAATTGGGTATTTCTTATTTACATTTCGATTGTTATTCCTTTTCCCAGTTTTTGGGCCAACATCCCCCTAATCCCTTCTACTCCTCATCTCTATGGGTGTTCCCTTCCCCATCCTCCAAGCATGAACATCCTCCCCCCAACAATCACGTTCACTGGGGTTTCAGTCTTGGCAGGACCAAAGGCCTTCCACTGGTGCCCTTGCTAGGCTTTTCATTGCTACGTATGAGGTTGGAGCCCAGGGTCAGTCCATGTATAGTCTTTGGGTAGTGGCTTAGTCCCTGGAAGCTCTGGTTGGTTGGCATTGTTGTTCATATGGGGTCTCAAGCTCTTCCAGTCCTTTCTAAGATTCCTTCAACGGGGGTCCCATTCTCAGTTCAGTGGTTTAATGATGGCATTCGCCTATGTATTTGCTGTATTCTGGCTGTGTCTCTCAGGAGAGATCTACATCCGGTTCCTGTCAGCCTGCACTTCTTTGCCTCATCCATCTTATCTAGTTTGGTGGCTGTATATGTATGGGCCACATGTGGGGCAGGCTCTGAATGGGTGTTCCTTCTGCCTCTGTTTTAAACTTTGCCTCCCCTTTCCCTCCCAAGGGTATTCTTGTTCTCCTTTTAAAGAAGGAGTGAAGCATTCACATTTTGGACATCCTTCTTGAGTTTCATGTGTTCTGTGCATCTAGGGTAATTCAAGCATTTGGACTAATATCCTCTTATCAATGAGTGCGTACCATGTGTGTTTTTCTGTGATTGGGTTACCTCACTCAGGATGATATTTTCCAGTTCCCTCCATTTGCCTATGAATTTCATAAAGTCATTGATTTTGATAGCTGAGTAATATTCCATTGTGTAGATGTACCACATTTTCTGTATCCATTCCTCTGTTGAAGGGCTTCTGGGTTCTTTCCAGCTTCTGGCTATTATAAATAAGGCTGCTATGAACATAGAGGAGCATGTGTCTTTGTGATAAGTTGGGGCATCTTTTGGGTATATGCCCAAGAGAGGTATAGCTGGGTCCTCAGGTAGTTCAATGTCCAATTTTCTGAGGAACCTTCAGACTGATTTCTAGAATGGTTGTACCAATCTGCAATCCCACCAACAATGGAGGAGTGTTCCTCTTTCTCCACATCCTCACCAGCATGTGCTGTCACCTCAGTTTTTGATCTTAGCCATTCTGACTGGTGTGAGGTGAAATCTCAGGGTTGTTTTGATTTGCATTTCCCTTATGACTAAAGATGTTGAACATTTCTTTAGGTGTTTCTCAGCCATTCAGCATTCCTCAGCTGTGAATTCTTTGTTTAGCTGTGAACCCCATTTTTTAATAGGGTTATTTGTCTCCCTGCAGTCTAACTTAAAGAGCCCAGGTCCAGATTGGTTCAGTGTGGAATTCTATCAGACCTTCATAGAAGGCCTCATACTAATACTATCCAAACTATTTCACAAAATTGAAACATATGGAGCGCTACTGAATTCCTTCTTTGAGGGTTACTTTTAAGTGATGATGTTGTCTTTACCGTGTATCTACAATTGAGCCTCACTCTGAACTGATGCAGCCTTGTTTGACTGTGGATCTCCAGTTGAGCGTTCCTGATAAGTGATGCTGCTGTCTTCACCATGGATCTACAATTGAGTTTCACTGAGGAGTGATGCTTATCTGTTCACTGTGGATCTATAATTGAGCCTCCTTGTGACCTAATTCTGTTCATTTTCACTGTGGTTCTACAAATAAGCTCCAGTGTGGTATAATGCTGTTCTTTTTCACCATAGATCTACAGATGAACTTCACTCTGCCATGATTTATATCTGTTTCACCCTGTAGCTACATATTAGCCTTCCGGTTAAGCAATGCTGCTTTCTTCTCTGTGGATCTATAATTGAGTCTCACTGTGAAGTGATGCTTGTCTGTTTCTCTGTGGATCTACAGTTGCACATTCCACTTAATTGATGCTGTACTCTTCATCATTGAGCCTCACTTTTAAGTGATGTTGCTCTCTTCATATTGTATCTACAATTGAGCTTCTCTGGGGAGTGAGGTGATCTGTTCACTGTGGATATACAGTTATCCCCATGTTATGTAATGCTGACCTTCTTCACCATGCATCTATAGTTGAAAATCCTTTTGCCTTGATTTTGATGTATTTCACTCTGGATCTATAATTGAGCCTTCCTGTTAAGTGATGCTCCTCTCTTCACATCTTATCTATAATTCAGGCTTCCTGTGAAGTATTGTTGGTCTGTTTCACTCTGCATCAACAATTGAGCCTACTTGTGAAAAAATTATAATCTGTTTCACTGTGAATCTCCAATTGAATCTGAATGTGAAGTGATATTAATCACTTTTGCCATGGATGCTACAGTTGAGCCTACCTGAGAAGTAATATTGATCCCTTTCACTGTGGATCTACAGTTGAGCGTTCCTGTTATTTGATCCTGGTCTTTTGATTTGGATCTATTATTGAGCCTCATTCTGAAGTGTTGCTGATCTATTTACTGTGGATCTACATATGAGGGTTTCTGTTAAGTGATGCTGCTCTCTTCACCAGGGATATACAACTGAGCCTCACTGGGAAGAGATGTTGCTCCGTTTCAGTATGTGACTACAGTTCAGCATTCCTGTTAAGTGGTGCTGCTCTCTTCATTGTGCATCTATAATTGAGCCTCACTGTGAAGTGATGCTGATCTGTTTCACTGTGAATCTACAGTTGAGGGCTACTTTTATGTGATACTGCTCTCTTCCCCACTGATCAACTATTGAGCCTCACTCTGAACTGATGCTGCTCTGTGTGACTGTGGATCTACAGTTGAGAGTTCCTGTTAAGTGATGCTGCTGTCTTTACCATGGATCTATAATTGAACCTCACTTTTTAGAGATGCTGCTCTCTTCACTGTGGAGCTACAATTGAGAGTTTCACTGGGTAGTGATGTTGATCTGTTCACTGTGGATCTATGCTCGAGCTCCCTTGTGACTTAATGCTGTTCATTTTCACTGTTCATCTACAAATGAGCCCCAGTCTGGCACAATGCTCTTCTTTTTCACTATAGATCTACAGTTGAAATTCACTCTGCCATGATTTTGATCTATTTCACCCTGCACATAGGGCTGAGCCTTCCTGTTAAGTGATGCTGCTTTCTTCACCGTGGATCTATAATTGAGTCTCACTCTCAAGTGTTGCTTGTCTGTTTCTCTGTGGATCTACAGTTGGGCATTCCTTTTAATTGATGCTGCACTCTTCAGCATGGATCTACAATTGAGCAGCACTTTTAAGCCAGGCTGCTCTCTTTACATTTCATCTAACATTGAGCTTCCCTCTTTAGTGATGATGATCTGTTCACTGTGTATCTACACTTGTGGGTTCTTGTTAGATTTTGCTTCTCTTTTCAGCCTAGATCTACAATTGAGCCTCACTCTGAACTGATGCTGCTCTGTGTGATGGTGGATCCACCATTGAGCATACCTGTTAAGTGATGCTGCTCTCTTTACCATGGATCAATTGAGCCTCACTTTTAAGTGATTCTACTCTCTTCACTGTGGATCTACAATTGAGCTTCACTGGGGAGTGGTGCATTCTGTTCACTGTGGATCTGTAATTGTGTCCTAATGCTGTTCATTTTCATTGAGCCCCAGTCTGGCATAATGTTGTTCTTTTTCATCATAGATCTACAGTTGAAATTCATTCTGCCATGATTTTAATCTGTTTCACCATGGACATAGTGCTGAGCCTTCTTGTCATGAGATGCTGCTTTCTTCACTCTCGATCTATAATTGAGCCTCACTGTGAAGTGATACCTGTCTCCTTCTCTGTGGATCTACAGTTTGACATTCCTCTTAATTGATGCTGCACTCTTCAACCTGGATCTACAATTGAGCCTCACTTTTAAGTGATGCTGCTCTCTTCACATTGTATCTAAAATTGAGCTTCACTGTGAAGTGGTGGTGATCTGTTCACTGTGTATCTACACTTGTGGGTTCCCTTTAGTTTTTGCTTCTCTCTTCAACCTGGATCTACAATTGAGCCTCAGTGTGAAATGACCTTCTCTGATCCTCACTGTGATATACAGTTGAGCATACCTCTTAAGCATTGCTGCTTTCTACAACATGTATCTATACTTGAGCCTCACATATAAGTGATGCTGATCTCTTCATCGTGCATCTACAATAGAGCTTCCATGGGGAGTGATGATAATCTGTTTACTGTGGAGCTATCGAGTATACCAATGATATAATGCTGGTCATTTTCATTGTGGATCTATAATTGAGCACCGTGAGGCATAATGCTGGTCTTTTTCACCATACATCTATAGTTGAAGTTCACTTTGCCATGATTTTGATCTGTTTCACCCTGAACCTACAGCTGAGCCCTCCTGTTAAGCAATGCTGCTTTCTTTACCGTGGATGTACAGTTGAGCCTCAGTTTGAAGTGATGCCTGTCTGTTTCACTGTGGATTGTTAGTTGGGCGTACCTCTTAATGGATGCTGCACTCTTTATCATGGATTTACAGTTGAGCCTCACTTTTAAGTGATGCTGCTCTCTTCACATTGTATCTACAATTGAGTTTCTCTGGGGAGTGATGGTGATCTGTTCACTGTGGATCTACAGTTCAGCTCCCCTCTGATGTAATGATGGTCTTCTTCTCTGTGGATCCACAGTTGAGCGTCCCTTGCCTTGATTTTGTTGTATTTCACTCTGGATCTATAGTTGAGCCTTCCTGTTAAGTGATGCTCCTCTCTTCACCATTCATCTACAATTCAGCCTTCCTGTGAAGTATTCCTGGCCTACTTCACTCTGCATCCACAGTTTAGATTCCTTGTGAAAAAATTCTGATCTGTTTAACCGTTCATCTATAATTGCGTCTGAATGTGAAGTGATGTTAATCACTTTTGCCATGGATGCTACCATTGAGTATCCCTGAGAAGTAAATTTTATCTCTTTTAAAGTGGATCTACAGTTGTGGGTTTCTGTTACGTGGTGCTGCACACTTCAACATGGATCTACAGTTGAGCCTCACTGTGCAGTGATGCTGATGTGTTTCACTGAAGATCTACAGTTCAGCATTCCTATTTAGTGATCCTACTCTCTAAATATGGGTCTACAATTGAGCCTCACCCTGAAGTGATGCTGATCTGTTTCACTGTGGATCTACAGTTGAATGTTTCTGTTAAATGATGCTGCTCTCTTCACCACGGATCTACAATTGAGTCTCACTCTAAACTGATGTTATTCTGTGTGACTATGGATCTACAGTTTAGGGTTCCTTTCAAGTGATGCTGCTCTCTTCACCATGGATCACCAATTCAGTCTCACTCTGAAGTGATGCTCATCTGTTTCCATGTGGATCTACACTTGAGGGTTTCTGTTATGTGATGCTGCTCTCTCCACCATGGATCTATAATTGAGCCTCACACTTAAGTGATGCTGCTCTCTTCACATTTTATCTACAATTGAACTTCCCTGTTTAGTGATGGTGGTCTCTTCACAGTGTATGTACACTTGTGGGTTCCTGTTAGGTTTTGCTTCTCTCTTCAGCCTGGATCTACAACTGAGCCTCACTGTGAAATGATGTTGCTCTGTGTAACAGTCAATCTACTGTTGAGTGTACCTGTTAAGTGATGCTGCTCTCTTCACCATACATCTATAACCGAGCCTCACTTTTACTTTAATGTGATGCTGGTCTCTTCAATGTGGGTCTACAATTGAATCTCACATTTAACTGATGCTGCTATCATCACCCTGGATCCAAATTTGAGCTTCACTGTGAAATGATAGTGATCTGTTCACTGTGTATCTACACTTGTGGGTTCCTGTTAGGTTTTGATCCTCTCTTCAGCCTGGATCTACAATTGAGCCTCACTCTGAACTGATACTGCTATGTGTGACTGTGGGCCTACAGTTGAGCGTTCCTGTTAAGTGATGTTGCTATCTTCACCATGGATCTACAATTGAGCTTCACTGTGAAGTGATGCTTTTCTCTTTCTCTGTGGATCTATAGAGTAATAGTAGTAATAGTCACTGGATATACAAGTAACCTCCCTGTGATGTAATGCTGGTCTTCTTCACCATGGATCTACAGTTGTGCATATTTTGGCCTTGGTTTTGATATATTTCACTCTGAATCTATAGTTGAGTCTTTCTCTTTAGAGATGATCCTCTCTTCACCATTGATCTACTATTCAGCCTTCCTGTGAATTATTGCTGGCCTGTTTCACTCTTCATCAACAGTTGAGACTCCTCATGAAAAAGTTCTGATCTGTTTTCATGTGGATCTAAAATTGATTCTGAATGTGAAGTGATGTTAATCAATTTTGCCATGGATGCTACAGGTCAGCCTCGCTGAGAGGTAATTTTGATCTCTTTCACTGGATCTACAGTTGTGGGTTCCTGTTATGTGGTGCTGCACACTTCACCATGGATCTACAGTTGAGCCTCACTGTGAAGTGATGCTGATCTGTTTCACTGTGGATCTACAATTGAGTGTTTGTGTTAAGTGATCCTGGTCTCTAAATGTGGATCTATATTTGAGCCCCACCTCTGAAGTGATGTTGATCTGTTTCAGTGTGGATCTACAGTTCAGGGTTTCTGTTAAGTGAGGCTGTCCTCTTCACCATGGATCTACAATTGAGCCTCACTGTGATTTGATATTGCTCTGTTTCAATATGGGTCTAGATTTCAGCGTTCCTGTTAAGTGGTGGTGCTCTCTTCAGTGTGGATATATAATTGAGCCTCGCTGTGAAGTGATGCTGGTCTGTTTCAGTGTAGATCTTCATTTGATGGTTCCTTTTATGTGATGCTGATCTCTTCACTATGAATCTATAATTGAGCCTCACTGTAAAGTGATGCTGCTCTGTGTTACTGTGAATCTACAGTTGAGGGTTCTTTTAAGTGATTCTGCTCTCTTCACCGTGGATCTACAATTGGCCCCATTGGGGAGTGATGCTTATCTGTTCACTGTGGATTTATAATTGAGCCCACTTGTGACCCAATGCTGTTCATTTTCACTGTGGTTCTACAAATAAGCTCCAGTATGGTATAATGCTGTTTTTTTTCACCATAGATCTACAGATGAACTTCACTCTGCTACAATTTAGATGTGTTTCACCCTGGACCTAAACCTTAGCCTTTCTGTTAAGCGATGCTGCTTTCTACACCGTGGATCTATAAGTGAGTCTCACTGTGAAGTGATGCTTGTCTGTTTCTCTGTGGGTCCACAGTTGGGTATTCCTTTTAACTGATGCTGTACTCTTCAACATGGATCTACAATTGAGCCTCACGTTTAAGTGATGCTGCTCTCTTCCCAGTGTATCTACAATTGAGCTTCACTGTGAAGTGATGTTGCTCTGTTTGAGTGTGTGTGTACAATTCAGCATTCGTGTTAAGTGTTGATGCTCTCTTCACTGTGGATCTACAATTGAGTGTTACTGTGAAGTGAGGCTGACCTGTTTCACTGTGGATCTACAGTTGAATGTTCCTATTAAGTGATGTTGCTCTCTTCACTATGGATCTACAATTGAACCTCACGTTTAAGTGATGTTGCTCTGTTTCACTATGTGTCTACCATTCAGCATTCCTGTTACGTTGTGCTGTTCTCTTCTCTGTGTATCTATAATTGAGCTTCTGTGTGAAGTGATGCTGATGTGTTTCACTCTGGATCTTCAGTTGAGGGTGACTTTTAAGTGATGCTGCTCTCTTCACCATGGATCTACAATTGAGCCTCACTCTGAACTGATGCTGCTCTGTGTTACTGTGGATCTTCATTTGAGCGTTCCTGTTAAGTGATTCTGCTCTCTTCACTATGGATCTACAATTGAGCTTCACTGGGGAGTGATGTTTTTCTGTTCACTGTGAATTTATAATTGAGCCCACTTGTGACCCAATGCTGTTCATTTTCACTGTGGTTCTACAAATAAGCTCCAGTATGGTATAATGCTGTTCTTTTTCACCATAGATCTACAGATGAACTTCACTCTGCCACAATTTAGATGTGTTTCACCCTGGACCTAAACCTTAGCCTTTGTGTTAAGCGATGCTGCTTTCTATACCATGGATCTATAATTGAGTCTCACTGTGAAGTGATGCTTGTCTGTTTCTCTGTGGGTCCACAGTTGGGTATTCCTTTTAACTGATGCTGCACTCTTCAACCTGGATCTACAATTGAGCCTCACTTTTAAGTGATGCTGCCCTCTTCACAGTGTGTCTACAATTGAGGTTCACTGTGAAGTGATGGTGATCTATTCACTTTGCATCTACACCTGTGGGTTGCTCTTAGGTTTTGCTTCTCTCTTCAGCCTGGATCTATAATTGATCCTCACTGTGAAATGTAGCTACTCTCTGTCACTGTGGATCTACAGGTCAGCGTTCCTGTTACTTTTTGCTAGTCTCTTCAACATGCATCTATAATTGAGCCCCACTTTTACTTTTATGTGATGCTGGTCACTTCAACGTGGATCTCCAATTGAATCTCATATATAAGTGATGCTGCTATCTTCACCCTGGATCCACACTTTAGCTTCGCTGTGAAGTGATGGTGATCTGTTCACTGTGTATCCACACTTGTGGGTTCCTTTTAGCTTTTGCTTCTCTCTTCAGCATGGATCTACAATTGAGCCTCACTCTGAACTGATGCTGCTTTGTGTGACTGTGGGTCCTACACAATCGAGCATTCCTGTTAAATGATGCTGCTCTCTTCACCATGGATTTACAATTGAGCCTCACTTTTAAGCTCTCCTGCTCTATTCATATTGTATCTACAATTGAGCTTCACTAGGGAGTAATAGTGATCTGTTTACTGTGGATCTACAGGTAACCAAACTGTGATGTAATGCTGGTTTTCTTCACCAGGGATCTACAGTTGTGCATTCTTTTCCTTGATTTTGATGTATTTCACTCTGGATCTATAGTTGGGCTTTCCTGTTAAGAGATGATACTCTCCTCACCATTGATCTACTATTCAGCCTTCCTGTGAATTATTGCTGGTCTGCTTCACTCTTCATCAACAGTTGAGACTCCTCGTGAAAAAGTTCTGCTGTGTTTCCAAGTGGATCTGCAGTTGAGTCTGAATGTGAAGTGATGTTAATCAATGTTGCCATGGATGCTACAGGTCAGCCTCCCTGAGGTAATTTTGATCTCTTTCACTGTGGACCTACAGTCATGTGTTCCTGTTTTGTGGTGCTGCACACTTCACCATGGATCTATTGTTGAGCCTCACTGTCAAGTGATGCTGATCTGTATCCCTTTGGATCTACAGAGGAGTGTTCCTGTTAACCTATCCTGCTCTTTTAATGTGGATCTATAATTGAGCCTCACTCTGAAGTGATGCTGATCTGTTTCATTGTGGATCTACAGTTGAGAGTCTCTGTTAAGTGATGCTGCTCTCTTCAGCATGGATCTACAATTGAGCATCGCTGTGAAGTGATGTTGCTCTGTTTCACTATGTGTCTACAGTTCAGTGTTCCTGTTAAGTGATGCTTCTCTCTTCACTGTGGATGTATAACTGAGCCTCACCACGAAGTGATTGTGATCTGTTTCACTGTGTATTTATAGTTGGGGGTTCCTTTTAAGTCATGCTGCTCTCTTCACCATGGATCTACAGTTGTTCCTCATACTGATTCGACGTTGCTCTGTGTGAGTCTGGATCTACAGTTGAGCATTCCTGTTAAGTGTTCCTGCTCTCTTCTCCATGCATCTACAATTGAACCTCAATTTTAAGTGATGCTTCTCTCTTCACCGTGGATCTAAAATTGAGTTTCACTGGAGATTGATGCTTATCTGTTGACTGTGGATCTATAATTGAGCCTTCTTGTGACTTAATGCTGGTCATTTTCACTGTGGATCTACAATTGATCTCTAGTGTGGTGTAAGGCTGGTCTTTTCCACCATAGATCTACAATTGAACTTCACTCTTCCATGATTTTTTTATGGTTCACCCTGGACCTACACCTTAGTCTTCCTGTTAAGTGATGCTGCTTTCTTCACTGTGGATCTATAATTGAGCTTCACCATGATGTGATTCTTGTCTGTTTTTCTGTGGATTTATATTTGTGCATTCCTCTTAATGGATTCTGCACTCTTCAACATGGATCTACAATTGAGCTTCACTTTTAAGAGACACTGTTCTCTTCACACTGTATCTACTATTGAGCTTTACTGAGGAGTGATGGTGATGTGTTCACTGTGGATCGAAAGTTGAGCCCCCTGTGATGTAATGCTGTTCTTCTTCCTCATGGATCTACAATGAGCATCCCTTTGCCTTGATTGTGATGTATTTCACTCTGGATCTATCATTGAGCCTTCCTGTTAAGTGATGCTCTTCTCTTCACCACTATCTACAATTCAGCCTTCCAGTGAAATATTGCTGGTCTCTTTCAGTCTGCATAATCACTTGAGACTCCTTATGAAAAAAATTCTGATCTGTTTCACTGTGGATCTTCAATTGAGTGTGAATGTGAAGTGATCTAAATCCCTTTGCCATGGACGCTACAGTTGAATCTCCCTGAGATGTAATTTTGATCTGTTTCACTGTGGATCTACAGTTGTGTGTTACTGTTATCTGGTGCTGCACACTTCACCATTGATCTATAGTTGAGCCTCACTGTGAAGTGATGCTGATCTGTTTCACTGTGGATCTACAGTTGAGGGTTTCTGTTAAGTGATGCTGCTTTCTTCAGCATGGATCTACAATTGAACCTCACTGTGAAGTGATGCTGATCTCTTTAACTGTGGATGTACAGTTGAGGATCCCTCTTAAATGATGCAGCACTATTCACTATGGATTTATCATTGAGGAACACTGTGAAGTGATGCTGATTAGTTTCACTGTGAATCTATAGGTGAGGATTCCTTTTAAGTGATGCTGCTCTCTTCACCATGGATCTACAATTGAGCCTCATCCTGAAGTGATGCTGCTCCGCATGACTGTGGATCTACAGTTGAGCATGACTCTTAAGTGATGCTGCTCTCCTCACCATGAATCTACAATTGAAACTCACTTTTAAGTGATGCTGCTCTCTTTAGCATGGATCTACAATTGAGCATCACTGTGAAGTGATGTTGCTCTGTTTCACTATGTTTGTACAATTCAGTGTTCCCGTTAAGTGTTGATGCTCTCTTCATTGTGGATCTATAATTGAGTGTCACTGTGAAGTGATGCTGATCTTTTTCACTGTGGATCTACAGTTGAGAGTCCCTGTTATTGATGTTGCTCTCTTCATTGTGGATCTATAATTGTGCTTCACTGTGATGTATGCTGGTCTGTTTCACTATGGATCCACAATTGAGTGTTCCTTTTAATTGATGCTGCTCTCTTCACCATGGATGTACAATTGAGCCTCACTGTGAAGTGATGTTGCTCTGTTTCACTAAGTGTCTACAGTTCAGCCTTCCTGTTAAGTGATGCTGTTTTCATCACTGTGGATCTATAATTGAGTGTCACTGTGATGTGATGCTGATCTTTTACACTGTGTATCTACAGTTGAGAGTTCCTGTTAAGTTATGCTGCTCTCTTCACTGTGGATCTATAAGCGTGCCTCACTGTGAAGTGATGCTGGTCTGTTTCACTATGGATCTACAGTTGCTGATTCCTTTTAAGTGATGCTGCTCTCTTTAGCCTGGATCTACTATTGAGCCTCACTCTGAAGTGATGCTTCTCTGTGAGACTGGATCTATGGTTGAGTATTCCTGTTAAGTGATCATGCTCTCTACATGTGGATCTATAATTGAGCCTCATTCTGAAGTGATGCTGCTCTGTTTCACTGTGGATCTATACTTGTCAGTTTCTGTTAGGCGATTATACTCTCTTCACCATGGATCTACATTTGATCCTGACTTTTAAGTGATGTTTCTCTGTTTAACTATGTGTCTCCAGTTCAGGGTTCCTGTTAAGTGGTGCTGCTCTCTTCACTGTGGATCTATAATTGATCCTCACTGTGAAGTCATGCAGATCTGTTTCACTGTGGATCTACAGTTGAGGACTCCTGTTAAGTGATGCTGCTCTCTTCACTCTGGATCTATAATTGAGCCTCACTGCGAACTCATGCAGATCTGTTTCACTGTGGATCTACAGTTGAGGGTTCCTTATAAGTGATGCTGCTCTCTTCACCTTGGATCTACAATTAAGCCTCACTCTGAATTGATGCTGCTCTCTGTGACTGTAGATCTATAGTTGAGCGTTTCTGTTAAGTGATTCTGCTCGCTTCACCATGGATGTACAAGTAAGCCTCACTTTTTAGTGATGCTGCTCTCTTCACTGTGGATCTACAATTGAGCTTCACTGAGAACTATGGTTATCTCTTCACTGTGGATCTATAATTGAGCCCCCTTGTGACTCAATGCTATTCATTTTTACTGTGGAACTACAAATCTGCCCCAGTGTGGCATAATGCTGTTCTTTTTCACCATATATATGCAGTTGAACTTTACTCTTCCATGGTTCTGATCTGTTTCCCTGTGAACCTAAACCTTAGCCTTCCTGTTAAGCAGTGCTGCTTTCTTCACTGTGCATCTGTAATTGATCTTCACTGTGAAGTGATGTTTCTCTGTTTCTCTGTGGATCTACAGTTGGACATTGCTCTTAATTGATGCTGCACTCTTCAACATGGATCTAAAATTGAGCCTCACTTTTAAGTGATGCTGCTCTCTTCAGAGTGTATGTACAATTGAGCTTCACTGAAGTGATGGTTATCTCTTCACTGTGGATCTACACGTGTGGGTTCCTGTTAGTTTTTGCTTCTCTCTTCAGCCTGGATCTACAATTGAGCATCACTTTGTAATGATGGAATTCTCTTTCACTATGTATGGATCTACCGTTTAATGTTCCTGTTAAGTAATGCTGCTCTCTTCAATATGCATGTATTATTGAGCCTCATTTTTCAGGGATTCTGATCTCTTCACTGTGGATCTACAATTGAGCTTCAGTGGGAAGTGATGCTGATCTGTTCACTATGGATCTCTAATTGATACCACCATGACATAATGCTGGTCATTTTCACTGTGGATCTACAATTGAGACCCCGTCTTTGGCATAATGATGTTTTGCTGAACATAGATGTATAATTGAACTTCCTTTTGCCATGATTTTGATCTGTTTTGACCTACAGCTGAGCCTTCCTGTTAAGTGATGCTGCTTGCTTCCCCGTGGATCTTTAATTGAGCCTCATTGTGAAGTGAAGCTTGTCTGCTTCTCTGTGGATCTATGGTTGGGCATTCCTCTTAATGCATGCTGCACTCTTTATCATGGACTTATATTTGAGTCTCACTTTTAAGTGATTCTTCTCTCTTCACATTGTATCTACAATTGAGTCTCACTGGGGAGTGATGGTGATCTGTTCACTGCGGACCTGCAGTTGAGACCCCTGTGATGTAATGCTGGTCTTCTTCACCATGGGTGCACAGTTGAGCATCACTTTGCCTTGCTTTTGATGCATTTCACTCTGGATCTATAATTGAGTCTTCCTGTTAAGTGATGCTCCTCTCCTCACTGTTGATCTACAATTCTGTGAAGTATTGCTGGTCTGCATCAATCTGAATCATCAGTTGAGGCTCTTTGTGAAAAAAATCTTATCTGTTTCACTGTGGATCTACAATTCATTCTGAATGTGAAGTGATGTTCATCACTTTTGCCATGGTTGCTACAGTTGAGCCTCCCTGAGTTGTAATTTTGGTCTCTTTCACTATGGATTTACAGTTGTTGGTTCCTGTTATGTGGTGCTGCACACTTCACCATGGATCTATAGTTGAGCCTCACTCTGAAGTGATACTGATCTGTTTCACCATGGATCCACTGTTGAGTGCTCCTGTAAAGTGTTCCTGCTCTCTAAATGTGGATCTATAATTGAGCCTCAGTCTGAAGTGATGCTGATCTGTTTCACTGTGGATAGTTGAGGGTTCCTGTTAAGTGGACCTGCTCTCTTCACTGTGGATGTATATTGAGTTTAACTGTGAAGTAATGCTGATCTGTTTCACTGTGGAACTACAGTTGAGGGTTCCCTTTATGTGATGTTGCTCTCCAGACTTTTGATCTACAACTGAGCCTCACTCTGAATTGATTCTGCTCTCTGTGACTGTGATCTACAGTTTAGTGTTCCTGTTAACTGATGCTGCTCTCTTCGCCATGGATCTACAACTGAACCTCACTTTTAAGTGATGCTTCTCTCTCCACCATGTATCTACAATTGAGCTTCAGTGGGTAGTGATGATTATCTGTTCACTGTGTATCTAAAATTGAACCCCTTGTGACCTAATGTGCTTCATTTTCACTGTGGATCTACAATGATCTGAAGTCTGGCATAATTGTGTTCTTTTCCACCATAGATCAACAGTCGATCTTCACTCTGCCATGGTTTTGATCTGTTTTACCCTGTATGTACACTTTAGCCTTCCTGTTAAGCAATGCTGCTTTCTTCACTGTGCATCTATAATTGAGCCACACTGTGGAGTGATGCTTGTCTGTTTCTCTGTGGATCTACAGTTGGGCGTTCCTCTTAATGGATGCTGCATTCTTCAACATGGACGTACAATTGAGCCTCACCTTTTTTTTCTTTAATTTTCTTTTTCCATCTTTATTAACTTGAGAATTAATTATTTATATTTCTTTAAATTTTTTAATCTTTATTAACTTGAGTATTTCTTATTTACAGTTCGATTGTTATTCCCCTTTCCAGTTTCTGGGCCAACATCCCCCTAACATCTTGCCTTCCCCTTCTATATGGGCTTCCCTTCCCCATCCTCCCCCCATTACCACCCTCCCCACAACAATCACATTCACTAGGTGTTCAGTCTTGGCAGGACCAAGGGCTTCCCCTTCCACTGGTGCTCTTACTAGGCTATTCATTGCTACATATGCAGTTGGAGTCCAGGGTCAGTCCATGTATAGTCTTTGGGTAGTGTCTTAGTCCCTGGAAGCTCTGGTTGGTTGGCATTGTTGTTCATATGGGGTCTCAAGCTCTTTCAAGTCCTTTCCAAGATTCCTTCAACGGGGTCCCATTCTCAGTTTAGTGGTTTAATGATGGCATTCGCCTATATATTTGTTGTATTCTGGCTGTGTCTCTCAGGAGAGATCTACATCCAGTTCCTGTCAGCCTGCACTTCTTTGCTTCATCCATCTTATGTAGTTTGGTGGCTGTATATGTATGGGCCACATGTGGGGCAGGCTCTGATTGGGTGTTCCTTCTGCCTCTGTTTTAAACATTGCCTCCCTTTTCCCTCCCAAGGGTATTCTTGTTCCCCTTTTAAAGAAGGAATGAAGCATTTGCATTTTGGTCATTCTTCTTGAGTTTCATGTGTTCTGTGCATCTAGAGCAATTCAAGCATTTGGGCTAATATCCACTTATCAATGAGGGCATACCATGTGTGTTTTTCTGTGATTGAGTTACCTCACTCAGGATGATATTTTCCAGTTCCATCCATTTGCCTATGAATTTCATAAAGTCCTTGTTTTTGATAGCTGAGTAATATTCCTTTGTGTAGATGTACCACATTTTCTGTATCCATTCCTCTGTTGAAGGGCTTCTGGGTTCTTTCCAGCTTCTGGCTATTATAAATAAGGCTGCGATGAACATAGTGGAGCATGTTTCTTTGTGATAAGTTGGGGCATCTTTTGGGTATATGCCCAAGAGAGGTATAGCTTGGTCCTCAGGTAGTTCAATGTCCAATTTTCTGAGGAACCTCCAGACTGATTTTCAGAATGGTTGTACCAGTCTGCAATCCAACCAACAATGGAGGAGTGTTCCTCTTTCTCCACATCCTTGCCAGCATCTGTTGTCACCTGAGTTTTTGATCTTAGCCATTCTCACTGTTGTGAGGTGAAATCTCAGGGTTGTTCTGATTTGTATTTCCTTTATGACTAAAGATGTTGAACATTTCTTTAGGTGTTTCTCAGCCATTTGGCATTCCTCAACTGTGAATTCTTTGTTTGGCTGTGAACCCCATTTTTTAATAGGGTTATGTGTCTTCCTGCAGTCTAACTTTGTGAGTTCTTTGTATATATTGCATTTGGTAAAGATCTTTTCCCAATCTGTTGGTTGCCATTTTGTCCTAACAACCGTGTCCTTTGCCTTACAGAAGCTTTGCAGTTTTATGAGATTCCATTTGTCGATTCTTGGTCTTAGAGCATAAGCCATTGTTTTGTCCAGGAAATTTTCTCCAGTGCCCATGTGTTTGAGACTCTTCCTCACTTTTTCTTCTATTAGTTTGAGTGTATCTGGTTTGATGTGGAGGTCCTTGATCCACTTGGACTTAAGCTTTGTACAGGGTGATAAGCATGGATTGATCTGCATTCTTCTACATGCTGACCTCCAGTTGAACCAGCACCATTTGCTGAAAATGCTATCTTTTTCCCATTGGATGATTTTGGATCCTTTGTCAAAAATCAAGTGACCATAGGTGTGTGGGTTCATTTCTGGGTCTTCAATTCTATTCCACTGGTCTATCTATCTGTCACTGTACCAATACCATGCAGTTTTTTTTAATCACTATTGCCCTTTAATACTGCTTGAGTTCAGGGATAGTAATTCCCCCAGAAGTCCTTTTATTGTTGAGGATAGTTTTAGCTATCCTGGATTGTTTGTTATTCAAAATGAATTTGGAAATAGTTCTGTCTAACTCTCTGAAGAATTGGATTGGTATTTTGATGGGGGATTGCCTTGAAACTGTAGATTGCTTTTGGTAAAATGGCCATTTTTGCTATATTAATCCTGCTAATCCATGAGCATAGGAGATCTTTCCATCTTCTGAGATCTTCAATTTCTTTGTTCAGAGGCTTGAAGTTCTTATCATACTGATCTTTCACTTGCTTGGTTAAAGTCACACCGAGGTATTTTATATTACTTGGGACTATTATGAAGGGTGTCCTTTACCTAATTTCTTTCTCGAGCCTCACCTTTAATTGATGCTGCTCTCTTCACAATTTATCTATAACTGAGCTTCACTGGGGAGTTATGGTGATCTGTTCATTGTGGATCTACACTTGAACACCCTGTTATGTAATGCTAGTCTTCATCACCATGGATCTACAGTTGAGCATCCCTTTACCTTGATTTTGATGTATTTCACTATGGATCTGTAGTTGAGCCTTCCTGTTAAGTGATGCTCCTCTCTTCACACTTGATCTACAATTCAGGCTTCCTGTGAAGAATTACTGGTCCGTTTCAGTCTGCATCAACAGTTTGGACTCCTTGTGAAAAAATTATGATCTGTTTCACTATGGATCTACAATTGAGTCTGAATGTGAAGTGATGTTAATCCCTTTTTCCATGGATGATACAGTTGAGCCTTCCGGAGAAGTAATTTTGATCTCTTTGACTGTGGATCTACAGTTGTCGTTTCCTGTTATGTGGTGCTGCACACTTCACCATGGATTTATAGTTGAGCCACACTGTAAAGTGATATTGATCTATTTCACTGTGGATCTACAGTTGAGCATTCCTGTTAAGTGATCCTGCTCTTTTAATGTGGAACTATAATTGAGCCTACTCTGTAGTGATGCTGATCTGTTTCACTGTGGATATACAGTTGAAGGTTTCTGTTAATTGATGGTGCTCTCTTCACCACGGATCTACAATTGAGTGTCACTGTGAAGTGATGTTGCTCTGTTTCACTATTGTCTGTAGTTCAGTGTTCCTGTTGAGAGGTGCTGTTCTCTTCACTTTGGATCTATAACCGTGCCTCACTGTAAAGTGATACTGATTTGTTTCACTGTGGATCTACAGTTGAATGTTACTTTCTAGTGATGCTGCTCTCTTCACCATGGATCTGCAACTGTGCCTCACATTAAAGTGATACTGCTCTCCTCACCATGGATCTACAGTTTAGCCATACTGTGAAGTGATGCTGATCTGTTTCACTGTGGATCTACAGTTGAGGTTTACTTTCAAGTGATGCAGCACTCTTCACTGTGGATCTATAATTGAGCCTCACTCTGAAGTGATGCTGTTCTTTGTGACTGTGGATCTACAGTTGAGTTTTCCTGTTAGCTGATGCTGCTCTCTTCACCATGGATCTGTAATTGAGCCTCACATTTAAGTGATGCTGCTCTCTTCACCTTGGATCTACAATTGAGCTTCCCTGTGGAGTGATGCTTATCTGTTCACTGTGGATATATAATTTAGCCTCTTGTGACCTAAAGCTGTTCATTTTCACTTTGCATCTACAAAGGAGACCCAGTGTGGCATAATGCTGTTGCTTTTCACCATAGATCATCAGCTGAAATTCACTCTGCCAAGATTTTGATCTGTTTCACCCTGGACATACACCTAAGACTTCCTGTTAAGCAATGCTGCTTTCTTGGCAGTGGATCTATTATTGAGCCTCACTCTGAAGTGTTGCATGCCTCTTTCTCTGTGGATCTACAGTTGGGCATTCCTTTTAATTGATGATGCACTGTTCAACATGGACTTACAATTGAACCTCACATTTAAGTGAGGCTGCTCTCTTCACATTTTATCTAAAATTGAGCTTCACTGTGAAGTGATGGTGATCTCTTCACTGTGTATCTTCACTTGTGGGTTCCTGTTAGTGTTTGCTTCTCTCTTCAGGCTGGATCTACAATTGAGCATCACTGTGAAATGATCCCACTCTCTTTCACTGTGGATCTCCAATTGAGTGTTATTGTCATGTATTGCTGTTCTCTTCAATATGCATCTATAATTGAACCTCACTTTTAAGTGATGCTGGTCTCTTCACTGTGGGTCTACAATTGTAACTCACATTTAAGTGATGCTGCTATCTTAGTCATGGATCTACAGTAGAGCTTCAGTGGGGAGTGATGCATATCTGTTCACTGTGGATCTGTGATTGAGCAATCCCATGTCATCATGCTGGTCATTTTCACTGTGGATCAACAACTGAACCCCAGTGTGGCGTAATGCTCGTCTTTTCAACCATAGGTCTATAGTTGAACATCAGTTTGCCATGATTTTTATCTGTTTCACCCTGGACCTGCAGTTGAGCCTTCCTGTTAAGCGATGCTGCTTTCTTCACCGTGGATGTATAATTGAGCCTTACTGTGAAGTGATGCCTGTTGTTTCTCTGTGGATCTAAAAATGGTCATTTCTCTTAATGGATGCTTCACTCTTTGTCATGGATGTACAATTGAGCCTCTCTTTTAAGTGATGATGCTCTCTTCTCACTGTATCTACAATTGAGCTTCTATGGGGAGTGATGGTGATTTGTTCATTGAGGATTTACATTTGAGGCCCCATGTGATGTAATGCTGGTCTTCTTCACCTTAGATCTACAGTTATACATCCCTTTGCCTTGATTTTGATGTATTTCACTCTGGATCTGTAGTTGATCATTTCTGTTAAGTAATGCTCCTTTCTTCACCCTTGATCTACAATTCAGGCTTCCTGTGAAGGTTTACTGGTCTGTTTAACTCTGCATCAACCGTTTAGATTCCTTGTGAAAAAATTCTGATCTGTTTCACTGTGGATCTACAATTGAGTCTGAATGTGAACTGATGTTAATCCCTTTTTCCATGAATGATACAGTTGAGCCTTTCTGAGACGTAGTTTTATCTCTTTCACTGTGGATCTACAGTTGTTTCCTGTTATGTGGTGCTGCACACTTCACCATGGATCTACAGTTTACTGTGAAGTAATGCTAATCTGTTTCACTGTGGATCTACAGTTGAGCGTTCCTGTTAAGTGATCCTGTTTTTTTTTTTTTTTAAAGTGGATCTATAATTGAGCCTACTCTGTAGTGATGCTGAATATTTCACTGTGGATATACAGTTGAAGGTTTGTTAATTGATGGTGCTCTCTTCACCACGGATCTACAATTGAGTGTCACTGTGAAGTGATGTTGCTCTGTTTCACTATTGTCTGCAGTTCAGTGTTCCTGTTGAGAGGTGCTGTTCTCTTCACTTTGGATCTATAACTGTGCCTCACTGTAAAGTGATACTGATTTGTTTCACTGTGGATCTACAGTTGAATGTTACTTTCTAGTGATGCTGCTCTCTTCACCATGGATCTGCAACTGTGCCTCACATTAAAGTGATACTGCTCTCCTCACCATGGATCTACAGTTTAGCCATACTGTGAAGTGATGCTGATCTGTTTCACTGTGGATATACAGTTGAAGGTTTCGGCTAATTGATGCTGCTCTCTTCACCTTGGATCTACAATTGAGCCACATAGTGAAGTGATGCTGATCTGTTTCACTGTGGATTTACAGTTGAGGGTTACTTTCAAGTGATGCTGCACTCTTCACTGTGGATCTATAATTGAGCCTCACTGTGAAGTGATGCTGCTCTGCTTCCCTGTAGATCTACAGTTGAGTGTTCCTGGTAATTGATGCTGCTCTCTGCCATCACCATGGACCTACAGCTGAGCCTTCCTGTTAAGTGATGCTGCTCTCTTCACCATGGATCTACAATTGAGCCTTACATTTAAGTGATGCTGCTCTCTTCACCTTGGATCTACAATTGAGCCTCCCATTTAAGTGATGCTGCTTTCTTCACAGTGGATCTACAATTGAGCTTCCCTTGAGAGTGATACTTATCTGTTCACTGTGGATATATAATTTAGACTCCTTGTGACCTAAAGCTGTTCATTTTCACTTTGCATCTACAAAGGAGACCCAGTGTGGCATAATGCTGTTCCTTTACACCATAGATCTACAGCTGAAATTCACTCTGCCAAGATTTTGATCTGTTTCACCCTGGACATACACCTAAGACTTCCTGTTAAGCAATGCTGCTTTCTTGGCAGTGGATCTATTATTGAGCCTCACTCTGAAGTGTTGCATGCCTCTTTCTCTGTGGATCTACAGTTGGGCATTCCTTTTAATTGATGATGCACTGTTCAACATGGACCTACAATTGAACCTCACATTTAAGTGAGGCTGCTCTCTTCACATTTTATCTAAAATTGAGCTTCACTGTGAAGTGATGGTGATCTCTTCACTGTGTATCTTCACTTGTGGGTTCCTGTTAGTGTTTGCTTCTCTCTTCAGGCTGGATCTACAATTGAGCATCACTGTGAAATGATCCCACTCTCTTTCACTGTGGATCTGCAGTTGAGTGTTGCTGTCATGTATTGCTGTTCTCTTCAATATGCATCTATAATTGAGCCTCACTTTTAAGTGATGCTGGTCTCTTCACTGTGGATCTACAATTGTAACTCACATTTAAGTGATGCTGCTATTTTAGTCATGGATCTACAATAGAAGTTCAGTGGGGAGTGATGCATATCTGTTCACTATGGATCTGCGATTGAGCACCCCCATGTCATCATGCTGGTCATTTTCACTGTGGATCAACAACTGAGCCACAGTGTGGTAAAATGCTAGTATCTTTCACAATAGATCTATGGTTGAACATCAGTTTGCCATGATTTTGATATGTTTCTCCCTGGAGTTGCCGCTTAGCCTTCCTGTTAAGCAATGCTGCTTTCTTCACCGTGGATCTATAATTGAGCCTTACTGTGAAGTGATGCTTACCTGTTTCTCTGTAGATCTATAATTGGGCATTTCTCTTAATGGATGCTGCATTCTTTACAATGGATGTACAATTGAGCCTCACTTTTAAGTGATGATGCTTTCTTAACATTGTACCTACAATTGAGCTTCTCAGGGGAGTGATGTTGATATGTTCACTGTGGATCTAGAATTGAGCCCCCCTGTGATGTAATGCTGGTTTTCTTCACCATGGATCTTCATTTGAGCCTCACTGTGAAGTGATGTTGCTCATTTTCACTATGTGTCTACAGTTGACCGTTCTTTTTAAGTGAGGCTGCTTTCTTCACCATGCATCTACAATTGAGCTTCACTGGGGAGTGATGCTCATCTGATCACTGTGGATCTATAATTGAAACCCCTTGTGACCTCGTGCTATTCATTTTCACTGTGGATCTACAAATGAGCCCCAGACTTGCATAATGCTGTTCTTTTTCACCACAGATCTACCGTTGAGTTTCACTGTGCCATGATTTTGATGTTTTACCATGGACCTACACCTTAGCCTTCCGTTTAAGTGATGCTGCTTTCTTTACCATGGATCTAAATTGAGCCTCACTGTGAAGTGATGCTTGTCTCCTTCTCTGTGGATCTACACTTTGGCATTCCTCTTAATTGATACTGCACTCCTCAACATGGATGTACAAATGAGCCTCACTTTTTTTTTATCTTGTAGAAAATAGGATTTTCTTTTTTTCATCTATATTAACTTGAGTATTTCTTATTTACATTTCAATTGTTATTCCTCTTTCCGGTTTCCGGGCCAACATCCCCCTAACCCCTACTCCTTCCATTCTGTATGGGTGTTCCACTCTCCCATTTTCCCCCTTTACCATGCTCTCCCCAACAATCACGTTCACTGGGGGTTCAGTCTTGGCAGGACCAGGGGCTACTCCTTCCACTGGTGATCTTAATAGGCTATTCATTGCTGCATATGAGGTTGGAGCCCAGGGTCAGTCCATGTATGGTCTTTGGGTAGTGGCTTAGTCCTTGGAAGCTCTGGATGCTTGGCATGTTGTTCATATGGGGTCTTGAGCACCTTCAAACTCTTCCAGTCCTTTCTTTGATTCCTTCAATGGGGGTCCTGATCTCGGTTCAGTGGTTTGCTTCTGTCATTCGCCTATGTATTTGCGGTATTTTGGTTGTGTCTCTCAGGAGAGATCTACATCTGGTTCCTGTCAGCCTGCACTTCTTTGCTTCATCCATCTTATCTAATTGGGTGGCTGTATATGTATGGGCCACATGTGGGGCAGGCTCTGATTGGGTGTTCCTTCTGCCTCTGTTTTAAACATTGCCTCCCTTTTCCCTCCCAAGGGTATTCTTGTTCCCCTTTTAAAGAAGGAGTGAAGCATTCACATTTTGGTCAGCCCTCTTGAGTTTCATGTGTTCTGTGCATCTAGGGCAATTCAAACATTTGGGCTAATATCCACTTATCAATGAGTGCATACCATGTGTGTTTTTCTGTGATTGGGTTACCTCACTCAGGATGATATTTTCCAGTTCCATCCATTTGCCTATGAATTTCATAAAGTCCTTGTTTTTGATAGCTGAGTAATATTCCTTTGTGTAGATGTACCACATTTTCTGTATCCATTCCTCTGTTGAAGGGCTTCTGGGTTCTTTC
>NC_046167.1:41555221-41586753 GCF_011064425.1 Rattus rattus
GAGGAAGAATCTGGGTTCTCTGATCCTCAGCTTCCAGCATGGAGTTGGGAATGAAGTGTGCCTGTGGGCCTGCAGGAAGGCCAGGGCTGGAGGTTCCCAAACTCCTGGAAATCCAGACATCTTTGGGTCTTGGGGAGCTGAAAATGAAGTCAGGCCCTCTCAGGCTGACCTACAAGCCTGGGACAGGGAATGGAAACTCTGGCATAACTCACTGGCAAGTGTCAGCTTGGTTGAGGTTGTCTAAGTTCCTAGAGAGGCCTTCTATGAGAGACTTAGGCTATGGATCTGTAGGTGAAGGCCTTCTGCATGACTCCCACTGTGGTTATTTTTTTTCCTCCATCTTTATTAAATTGGGTATTTCTTATTTACATTTCAATTGTTATTCCCTTTCCCTGTTTCCAGGCAAACATTCCCCTAACCCCACCCTCCCCTTCTTTATGGGTGTTCCCATCCTGATCCTGCTTCCATTACCGCCCTCCCCCCAACAGTCCCATTCACTGGGGGTTCAGGCTTGGCAGGACCAAGGGCTTCCACTGGTGCTCTTACTAGGCTATTCATTTCTTATTCTGCCGGTTGGAGCCCAGGGTCAGTCCATGGCATAGTCTTGGGTAGTGGTTTGGTCCCTGGAAACTCTGGGTTGGTTGGCATTGTTGTTCATATGGGGTCTCAAGCCCCTTCAAGCTCTTTTGAGGTTTTCTCTGATTCCTTCAATGGGGTCCGTTCTCAATTCCGTATTTTCTTACCATATATTTAACTGGCTCTGAGAGAGATCTACATCCAGTCCTGTCAGCCTGCACTTTTTTAGCTTCATCCATCTTATCTAGTTTGGTGGCTGTATATGTATGGGCCACATGTGGGGCAGGCTCTGAATGGTGTTCCTTCTGCCTCTGTTTTAAACTTTGCCTCCCTTTTCCCTCCCAAGGGTATTCTTGTTCCCCTTTTAAAGAAGGAGTGAAGCATTCACGTTTTGGTCATCCTCCTTGAGTTTCATGTGTTCTGTGCATCTAGGGTAATTCAAGCATTTGGGCTAATATCCACTTATCAAAGAGTGCATACCATGTGTGTTTTTCTGTGATTGGGTTAGCTCACTCAGGATGATATTTTCCAGTTCCCTCCATTTGCCTATGAATTTCATAAAGTCATTGTTTTTGATAGCTGAATAGTATTCCATTGTGTAGATGTACCACATTTTCTGTATCCATTCCTCTGTTGAAGGGCATCTGGGTTCTTTCCAGCTTCTGGCTATTATAAATAAGGCTGCCATGAACATAGTGGAGCATGTGTCTTTGTTATATGTTGGGGCATCTTTTGGGTATATGTCCAAGAGAGGTATAGCTGGGTCCTCAGGTAGTTCAATGTCCAATTTTCTGAGAAACCTCAAGACTGATTTCCAGAATGGTTGTACCAGTCTGCAATCCCACCAACAATGGAGGAGTGTTCTTCTTTCTTCACATCCTCGCCAGCATCTGCTGTCACCGAAGTTTTTGATTTTAGCCATTCTGACTGGTGTAAGGTGGAATCTCAAGGTTGTTTTGATTTGCATTTCCCTTATGACTAAAGATGTTGAACATTTCTTTAGGTGCTTCTCAGCCATTCGGCATTCCTCAGCTGTGAATTCTTTGTTTAGCTCTGAACCCCATTTTTAATAGGGTTATTTGTCTCCCTGCGGTCTAACTTTTTGAGTTCTTTGTATATTTTGGATAGCCCTCTATCAGTTGTAGGATTGGTAAAGATCTTTTCCCAATCTGATAGCTGCCATTTTGTCCTAACAACAGTGTCCTTTGCCTTACAGAAGCTTTGCAGTTTTATGAGATCCCATCTGATCTTAGAGCATAAGCCATTGGTGTTTTGTTCAGGAAATTTTCTCCAGTGCTCTTGTGTTCGAGATGCTTCCCCACTTTCTCTTCTATTAGTTTGAGTGTATCTGGTTTGATGTGGAGTTCCTTGATCCATTTGGACTTAAGCTTTGTACAGGGTGATAAGCATGGATCAATCTGCATTCTTCTACATGTTGACCTCCAGTTGAACCAGCACCATTTGCTGAAAATGCTCTCTTTTGTCCATTGGATGGTTTTGGCTCCTTTGTCAAAAATAAAGTGACCATAGGTGTGTGGGTTCATTTCTGGGTCTTCAATTCTATTCCACTGTTCCATCTGTTCTATTCTATTCCATCTGTTTGTCTCTGTACCAATACCATACAGTTTTTATCACTATTGCTCTGTAATATTGCTTGAGTTCAGGGATAGTGATTCCCCTGGAAGTCCTTTTATTGTTGAGGATAGTTTTAGCTATTCTGGGTTTTTTTGTTATTCCAGATGAATTTGCAAATTGTTCTGTCTAACTCTCTGAAGAATTGGATTGGTATTTTGATGGGGATTGCATTGAATCTGTAGATCGCTTTTAGTAAAATGGCCATTTTTACTACATTAATCCTGCCAATCCATGAGCATGGGGGATCTTTCCATCTTCTGAGATCTTCTTCAATTTCTTTCTTCAGAGGCTTGAAGTTCTTATCATACAGATCTTTCACTTGCTTGGTTAAAAACACAGAGAGAAATGAAGGTACAACATACCCAAACTTATGGGACACGATGAAAGCTGTGCTAAGAGGAAAACTCATAGCGCTGAGTGCCTGCAGAAAAAACAGGAAAGAGCATATGTCAGCAGCTTGACAGCACACCTAAAAGCTCTAGAACAAAAAGAAGCAAATACACCCAGGAGGAGTAGAAGGCAGGAAATAATCAAACTCAGAGCTGAAATCAACCAAGTAGAAACAAAAGGACCATAGAAAGAATCAACAGAACCAAAAAGTTGGTTCTTTGAGAAAATCAACAAGATAGATAAACCCTTAGCCAGACTAACGAGAGGACACAGAGGTGTCCAAATTAACAAAATCAGAAATGAAAAGGAGACATAACTACAGATTCAGAGAGGAATTCAAAAAATCATCAGATCTTACTATAAAAAGCCTATATTCAATAAAACTTGAGAATCTGCAGGAAATGGACAATTTCCTAGGACAGATACCAGGTACCAAGTTAAATCAGGAACAGATAAACCAGTTAAACAACCCCATAACTCCCAAAGGAAATAGAAGCAGTCATTAAAGGTCTCCCAACCAAAAAGAGCCCAGGGTCCAGACGGGTTTAGTGCAGAATTCTATCAGACCTTCATAGAAGACCTCATACCAATATTATCCAAACTATTCCACAAAATTGAAACAGATGGAGCACTACCGAACTCCTTCTGTTAATCCACAATTACTCTTATACCTAAAACACACAAAGACCCAACAAAGAAAGAGAACTTCAGACCAATTTCCCTTATGAACATTGACGCAAAAATACTCAACAAAATTCTGGCAAACCGAATCCAAGAGCACATCAAAACAATCATCCACTATGATCAAGTAGGCTTCATCCCAGGCATGCAGGGATGGTTTAATATCTGGAAAACCATCAACGTGATCCATTATATAAACAAACTGAAAGAACAAAACCACATGATCATTTCATTAGATGCTGAGAAAGCATTTGACAAATTCAACACCCCTTCATGATAAAAGTCCTGGAAAGAATAGGAATCCAAGGCCCATACCTAAACATAGTAAAAAGCCATATACAGTAAACCAGTGGCTAACATTAAACTAAATGGAGAGAACTTGAAGCAATCCCACAAAATCAGGGACTAGACAAGGCTGCCCACTCTCTCCCTACTTATTCAATATAGTTCTTGAAGTTCTAGCCAGAGCAATCAGACAACAAAAAGGAGGTCAAGGGGATACAGATCGGAAAGAAGAAGTCAAAATATCACTATTTGCAGATGATATGATAGTATATTTAAGTGATCCCAAAAGTTCCACCAGGGAACTACTAAAGCTGATAAACAACTTCAGCAAAGTGGCTGGGTATAAAATTAAGTCAAATAAATCAGTAGCCTTCCTCTACACTAAAGAGAAACAAGCCGAGAAAGAAATTAGGGAAACGACACCCTTCATAATAGACCCAAACAATATAAAGTACTCGGTGTGACTTTAACCAAGCAAGTAAAAGATTTGTACAACAAGAACTTCAAGACTCTGAAGAAAGAAATTGAAGAAGACCTCAGAAGATGGAAAGATCTCCCATGCTCATGGATTGGCAGGATTAATATAGTAAAAATGGCCATTCTGCCAAAAGCGATCTACAGATTCAATGCAATCCCCATCAAAATACCAATCCAATTCTTCAAAGAGTTAGACAGAACAATTTGCAAATTCATCTGGAATAACAAAAAACCCAGGATAGCTAAAACGATCCTCAACAATAAAAGGACTTCTGGGGGAATTACTATCCCTGAACTCAAGCAGTATTACAGAGCAATAGTGATAAAAACTGCATGGTATTGGTACAGAGACTGACAGATAGACCAATGGAATAGAATAGAAGACCCAGAAATGAACCCACACACCTATGGTCACTTGATTTTTTGACAAAGGAGCCAAAACCATCCAATGGAAAAAGATAGTTTTCAGCAAATGGTGCTGGTTCAACTGGAGGTCAACATGTAGAAGAATGCAGATCGATCCATGCTTATCACCCTGTACAAAGCTTAAGTCCAAGTGGATCAAGGACCTCCACATCAAACCAGACACACTCAAACTAATAGAAGAAAAACTAGGGAAGCATCTGGAACACATGGGCACTGGAAAAATTTCCTGAACAAAACACCAATGGCTTATGCTCTAAGATCAAGAATCGACAAATGGGATCTCCTAAAACTACAAAGCTTCTGTAAAAGCAAAGGACACTGTGGTTAGGACAAAACGGCAACCAACAGATTGGGAAAAGATCTTTACCAATCCTACAACAGATAGAGGGCTTATATCCAAAATATACAAAGAACTCAAAAAGTTAGACCACAGGGAGACAAATAACCCTATTAAAAAATGGGGTTCAGAGCTAAACAAAGAATTCACAGCTGAGGAATGCCGAATGGCTGAGAAACACCTAAAGAAATGTTCAACATCGTTAGTCATCAGGGAAATGCAAATCAAAACAACCCTGAGATTTCACCTCACACCAGTGAGAATGGCTAAGATCAAAAACTCAGGTGACAGCAAATGCTGGCGAGGATGCGGAGAAAGAGGAACACTCCTCCATTGTTGGTGGGGTTGCAGACTGGTACAACCATTCTGGAAATCAGTCTGGAGGTTTCTCAGAAAATAGGACATTGAACTGCCTGAGGATCCAGCTATACCTCTCTTGGGCATATACCCAAAGATGCTAACATATAAAAAAAGACACGTGCTCCACTATGTTCATCGCAGCCTTATTTATAATAGCCAGAAGCTGGAAAGAACCCAGATGCCCTTCAACAGAGGAATGGATACAGAAAATGTGGTACATCTACACAATGGAATATTACTCAGCTATCAAAAAACAACGACTTTATATGAAATTGTAGGCAAATGGTTGAACTGGAAAATATCATTCTGGTGAGCTAACCCAATCACAGAAAAGACATACATGGTATGCACTCACTGATAAGTGGCTATTAGCCCAAATGCTTGAATTACCCTAGTTGCCTAGAACAAATTAAACTCAAGACGGATGATCAAAATGTGAAGGCTTCACTCCTTCTTTAAAAGGGGAACAAGAATACCCTTGGCAGGGAAGAGAGAGGCAAAGATTAAAACAGAGACTGAAGGAACACCCATTCAGAGCATGCCCCACATTAGGCCCATACATATACAGCCACCCAATTAGACAAGATGGATGAAGCAAAGAAGTGCAGACCGACAGGAGCCGGATGTAGATCAAACCTGAGAGACACAGCCACAATACAGCAAATACAGAGGCGAATGCCAGCAGCAAACCACTGAACTGAGAACGGGACCCCCGTTGAAGGAATCAGAGAATGAACTGGAAGAGCTTGAAGGGGCTTGAGACCCCATATGTACAACAATGCCAAGCAAGCAGAGCTTCCAGGGACTAAGCCACTACCTAAAGACTATACATGGACTGACCCTGGACTCTGACCTCATAGGTAGCAATGAATATCCTAGTAAGAGCACCAGTGGAAGGGAAGCCCTGGGTCCTGCTAAGACTTGAACCCCCAGTGAACTAGACTGTCGGGGGAGGGCGGCAATGGGGAGGGTGGGGAGGGAACACCCATAAGGAAGGGGGGAGGAAGGGATGTTTGCCCAGGAAACCCCGGAAAGGAATAACACTCGAAATGTACATAAGAAATACTCAAGTTAATAAAACAAACAAACAAACAAACAAACAAAAAAAAAACACAGAGAGGTATTTTATATTATTTGGGACTATTATAAAGGGTGTCGTTTCCTTAATTTCTTTCTTGGCTTGTTTCTCCTTTGGGTAGAGGAAGGCTACTGATTTATTTGAGTTCATTTTATATCCAGCCACTTTGCTGAAGTTGTTTATCAGCTTTAGTAGTTCTCTGGTGGAACTTTTGTGATCACTTAAATATGCTCTCATATCATCTGCATTAGTGATATTTTGACTTCTTCTTTTCCAATCTGTATCCCTTTGATATCTTTCGTTTTCTGATTGTTCTGGCTAGAAGTTCAAGAACTATACTGAATAAGTAGGGAGAGAGTGGGCAGCCTTGTCTAGTTCCTGATTTTAGTGGGATTGCTTCAAGTTTCTCTCCATTTACTTTAATGTTAGCTACTGCTTTGCTGTACATGGTTTTCACTATGTTTAGTTATGGGCCTTGAATTCCTATTCTTTCCAGGATTTTTATTATGAAGGGGTGTTGAATTTTGTCAAATGCTTTCTCAGCGTCTAATGAAATGGTCATATGGTTTTGTTCTTTCAGTTTGTTTATATAATGGATTATGTTGATGGTTTTCCGTATATTAAACCATCCCTGCATGCCTGGGATGAAGCCTCCTTGATCATGGTGGATGATTGTTTTGATGTGCTCTTGGATTCGGTTTGCCAGAATTTTATTGAGTATTTTTGTGTCGGTATTCATAAGGGAATTGGTCTGAAATTCTCTTTCTTTGTTGGGACTTTGTCTGGTTTAGGTATAAGAGTAAATGTGGCTTCATAGAAGGAATACAGTAGTGCTCCGTCTATTTCAATTTCGTGGAATAGTTTGGATAGTATTGGAATGAGGTCTTCTATGAAGGTCTGATAGAATTATGCACTGAACCCATCTGGACCTTGGTTCCTTTTGGTTGGGAGACCTTTAATGAGTGCTTCTATTTCTTTAAGAGTTATGGGGTGGTTTAGATGGTTTATCTGTTCCTGATTTATCTTCGGTACCTGGTATCTGTCTAGGAAATTGTCCATTTTCCACAGATTTTCAAGTTTTGTTGAATATAAGCTTTTGTAGTAGGATCTCATGATTTTTTGAGCTTCCTCTGATAATGTAGTTATGTCTCCCTTTTCATTTCTGATTTTGTTAATTTGGACACACTCTCTGTGTCCTCTGGTTAGTCTGGCTAAGGGTTTATCTATCTTGTTGACTTTCGCAAAGAACCAACTTTTGGTTCTGTTGATTCTTTCTATGGTCCTTTTTGTTTCTACTTGGTTGATTTCAGCTCTGAGTTTGATTATTTCCTGCCTTCTACTCCTTCTGGGTGTATTTGCTTCTTTTTGTTCCAGAGATTTTAGGTGTGCTGTCAAGCTGCTGATATATGCTCTCTCCTGTTTCTTTCTGCAGGCACTCAGCGCTATGAGTTTTCCTCTTAGCACAGCTTTCATTGTGTCCCATAAGTTTGGGTATGTTGTACCTTCATTTTCATTAAATTCTAAAAAGTCTTTGATTTCTTTCTTTATTTCTTCCTTGACCAGGTTATCATTGAGTAGAGCATTGTTCAATTTCCATATATATGTGGGTATTCTTCCCTTATTGTTGTTGAAGACCAGCTTTAGCCCCTGGTGGTCTGATAGGACGCATGGGATTATTTCCATCTTTCTGTATCCATTGAGGCCTGTATTATGACCAATTATATGGTCAATTTTGGAGAAAGTACCATGAGGTGGTGAGAAGAAGGTATATCCTTTTGCTTTAGGATAGAAGGTTCTATAAATATCTGTTAAGTACATTTGGCTCATGACTTCTCTTAGTCTGTGTACGTCTCTGTTTAATTTCAGTTTCCGTGATCTGTCCATTGATGAGAGTGGGGTGTTGAAATCTCCTACTATTATTGTGTGGGGTGCAATGTGTGTTTTGAGCTTTAGTAAGGTTTCTTTTAAGTATGTAGGTGCCCTTGTATTTGGAGCATAGATATTTAGGATTGAGAATTTTTCTTGGTGGATTTTTCCTTTGATGAATATGAAGTGTCCTTCCTTATCTTTTTTGATGACTTTTGGTTGAAAATCAATTTCATTCAATGTTAGAATGGCTATTCCAGCTTGCTTCTTCAGACCATTTGCTCGGAAAGTTGTTTTCCAGCCTTTTACTCTGAGGTAGTGTCTGTATTTGTCTTTGAGGTGTGTTTCCTGTAGGCAGCAGAATGCAGGGTCCTCATTGCATATCCAGTTTGTTAATCTATGTCTTTTTATTGGGGAATTGAGTCCATTGATGTTGAGAGATATTAAGGAATAGTGATTGTTGCTTCCTGTTATATTCATATTTGGGTGTGAGATTATTTTTTTGTGCTTTTCTTCTCTTTGTTTTGTTGCCAAGACAATTAGTTTCTTGTTTTTTCTAGGGTGTAGCTTGCCTCCTTACATTGGGCTTTGCCATTTATTATCCTTTGTAGGGCTGGATTTGTAGAAAGATATTGTGTAAATTTGGTTTTGTCATGGAATATCTTGGTTTCTCCTTCTATGTTAATTGAGAATTTTGCAGGATACAGTAACCTTGGCTGGCATTTGTGTTCTCTTAGGGTCTGTATGACATCTGTCCAGGATCTTTTGGCTTTCATAGTCTCTGGTGAGAAGTCTGGTGTAATTCTGATAGGTCTGCCTTTATATGTTACTTGACCTTTTTCCCTTACTCTTTCTTTGTCTTGGGCATTTGGTGTTTTGACTATTATGTGACGGGAGGAGTTTCTTTTCTGGTCCAGTCTATTTGGATATCTATAGGCTTCTTGTATGCCTATGGGTATCTCTTTTTTTAGGTTAGGGAAGTTTTCTTCTATGATTTTGTTGAAGATATTTACTGGTCCTTTGAACTGGGAGTCTTCACTCTCTTCTATACCTATTATCCTTAGGTTTGATCTTCTCATTGATTCCTGGATTTCCTGTATGTTTTGGACCAGTAGCTTTTTCCGTTTTACATTATCTTTGACAGTTGTGTCGATGATTTTTATGGAATCTTCTGCTCCTGAGATTCTCTCTTCTATCTCTTGTATTCTGTTGGTGATGCTTGTATCTGAGGCTCCTTGTCTCTTGCTTTGGTTTTCTATATCCAGTATTGTGCTTTCTTTATTGCTTCTATTTCCATTTTTCAATCCCTTCACTTGTTTGATTGTGTTTTCCTGGAATTCTTTGAGGGATTTTGTGATTCCTCTGTATAAACTTCTACTTGTTTATTTATGTTTTCCTGTTTTTGTCTAAGGGAGTTCTTTATGTCTTTCTTGAAGTCCTCCATCATCATGATCAAATGTGATTTTTAAATCTAGATATTGCTTTTCTGGTGTGTTTGGATATTCAGTGTTTGCTTTGGTCAGAGAATTGGGTTCTGATAATGCCATGTAGTCTTGGTTTCTGTTGCTTGGGTTCCTGCACTTGCCTCTTGCCATCAGGTTGTCTCTGGTGTTACCTTGTTCTGCTATTTCTGACAATGGCTGGATCGTCCTATAGGCCTGTGTGTCAGGAGTGATGTAGACCTTTTTTCCTGTTTTCTTTCATCCAGTTATGAGAACAGAGTGTTCTGCTTTTGGTCGTGTATTCTTTCCTGTCTACTGGTCTTCAGCTCTTCCTGTGGGCCTGATTCCATCAGGAAGGTTGCTTGGAGCAGAAAAGTTGGTCTTACCTGTGGTCCCCCGACTGAAGTGGCTCCTGGGCGGCTGCTTTTGAGCTCTCCCTGAGGGCAGCAACCAGGAGGTTCTGTGCTGCCTTTTTCCTGGGGCACAGTACACTGGAGTCCCAGATGGCATTAGTTGTTTTCCTCTGGAGTCAGAAATATGGGCAGAGTGTAGTCTCTTCTGGCTTCCCATGTGTGTCTGTCCCTCTGAAAGTTTAGCTCTCCTTTACAACAAAGAACTGTTGACCGGGTCCATTCAGGTCCGGGCGGTGTCTGGACTTCAGGGGACCTGCCGATTGGGTGCCAGCAGTTTTCATAATATTAATTCTACCATTCCATGAACATGAAAAGCCTTTCCATTGTTTGGTGTCTTCTTCAGTTTCTTTCTTCAGTATACTATATTTTTCATTTTATAGGTCTTTGATTTTCTTATTTACAGTTATACAGTTATTCCAAATTATTTTACTTTTTAAATAATAGCTGTCTTCAGACACACCAGAAGAGGATTTCTTTACAGATGGTTGTGAGTCACTATGTGGTTGCTGGGAATTTAACTCAGTGCCTCTGGAAGAGCAGTCAGTGCTCTTAACTGCTAAGCCACCTCTCTAGGCCCGTTATTTTACTTTTTAAAACATCTGTTTGTATAGTTTTTTTGGGGTATTATGAAAGACCTGCTTCCCTGATTTATCTCTCAATATGTTTGTCATTTGTATACAGGAAGAATATTGTTTCCTCTGTGTTATTTTTGCAACCTGATAGTTTGGTGAAAGTGTTTATTATCTGTGAAAGTTTCCTGCTGGAGTCTTTAGGGTATTTTATGTATAAAATCATATAATCTGCAAGTATACTTTGACTTCTTTCTTTCCTGTTCATAACTGCTTTATCTCCTCTTACTGCTCTAGCAAAGACTTCAAGCACTATATTGTCCAGGAGTGGGGATTGTATCCTTGTCTTGTCATTGATTTTTACTGAAAATTCTTTGAGTTTCTTTTTATGTAGGTGTTGGATGTGGGCTTTCTGTAATCACCTTCATCACATTGAGATATGACCTTTGTTTCCCTAGTCTTTCCAGAACTTTTATCATGAAGGGATGCTGCATTTTGTCAAAGGTCTTTTCTTCATTTCATGAGATGTTGATATGGTTTCTGTCTTTTAATCTGTTCATGTGCTGGACTGTGTTTATTGATTTATGTTTGTTGAACCATCCCTGCATCTTTGAGACAAAGTCAACATCTTTTTGATGTGTTCTTCAATTTCATTTGCAAGTTTTTATTGAGAATTTTTACATCTATGTTTATAAGGATTTTAGTTTATAGTTTTCTTTTTTGTTCATTCTTAGTGTGGTTTCGGTATCAGGGAGAGCGGAGCTCACAGAATCAATTAATCAGTGCTCATAGGGGCCCACAGAGACTGAAGTGACAGCCCTTGCAGATATGTTGTGGTTGTGTAGCTTGGGGTTTTTTTTAGGACTTTTAACAATAAGAGTGTTGTGCTCAGATCGTGAAAACCCCAAAGAGACTGCCAGGAACCCCAACTCTGATGCAAGCACATGAGAGTCTTTATTCAAGCTTTATCTCGGAGGTCACAAACCTTCCTGATGCAACAGGATAGGAGAGTGGCCCTGAGGTCTAGGGGAAGGGAGTTTATAAAGGAAAAAACCTCAAGTGGATGTTTCCAAGCCTTGGTGTTACATGAGAGGGTAAAGGAATGTTTAACCTTTAAGTTAATTGGTTTACAGCACCTTGTTATACTACAAGGAGGTAGTATACATCAAAAAGGAACATTCTGACCTGGCCTACTCTGTAGTTATCTTGGCCCACTCTGTTGTTATCATCTAGCTGCAGCTGCTGTGTCTATTTTGCAACTACCAGGGATATTTTGTGATTTTTCTGAGTCCTCAAGGGTGGCAGCCATGCCTCTCTAAGGGCCAATTAACTTAGAATGGAGTCTTAAAAACAAAATGGAGTTTATTCTGCTGCTCTAATCCCTACACCCCCACCCCCTTCTACTAGTAGCTTTAGAAGCCGATCTTGGATTTCTTGAGGTCTGAATTATTCATGCTAATTTGTTGATAGCGAGACCTCATTACCGTCATTGACCAGAAGGGATCTGCTGTTTGTAGAATAGCCAGTCTCAGGACTTTCAATCACCTAAATTATATCAAAAGGCTGGTGTGAGTTAGTGTCTACAATACATACAGTATACAGCAGGAACTACAGACTCAGTATTGAGACTGAATCAATTTTAACTTGAGGGAATTGGTGCCCTTTTGAACCTTCCATTCTGGTACAACTGAAGTCAGGTAGTCTTTTGTGGGGAGAGTGAATTAGCAGGTCTGGCCTGAATGTGGTGCACTCACACAGTGATTCCATCTACTTTGATGTCAGTTGGCATAGTCACCAGGATGATGTAAGGTCCTTTCCACTTGGGTTCAAGTTCACCTTGGTAAAATCTCCTCACATAGACCCAGTCTCCTGGTTGAAACCTGTGCAGTTTCAGAACTGGGCCTGCTTAGAGAGGGCACATAACTTAGGTCAAACATGTTTATGAGCCCATTGGATAGCTCTGACTCTAAATAACATCTTCTAGTTCTGCAATGGCTACCAACTGGAGGTGGGTACAATGGGGCTGGGATACCATACATAAATTCAAAGGACCTTAGTCCCATCTGGTAAGGGGAATTCCTTACCTGATATAGGGCAGAGGGAAGGAGCATCACCCAATCTCCATCAGTCTCTAAGGCTAATTTAGTTAAGGTCTCTTTTAATGTTCTATTCATTCTTTCTACCCACCATGAACTTTGGGGTCAGTATGCACAATGCAATTTCCAATCTGCTCTCAAAATTTTGCTACATTCTGACTTACCTTGGACACAAGTGCCGGTCCATTATCTGACCCTATTATATGAGAAAATACATACCTGGGTAAGATACCCTGCAGCAATTTCTTGGCTACTAACTTTGCAGTCTCAGCCTTGGTTGGGAATGCCTCTGTCCATCCAGAGAAAATGTCCACAAATTCTAGCATTCAGAGAAAATGTCCACAAATACCAGCAGATACTTATAGCTGTACCTTCCTGCTTGACCTCTGTAAAATCGATTTCCCAATAGGCTCCCAGTCTCTTACTTTGAAGTCAAGAACTTGAATGTTCGGGATTGTTGGGAGTATTGGTCAAATTGGCAAACTTTACAGTTTATCACTATATCCTCAAGAATGTTCTGTATATCCACTTCCGCTCACCTCCTTGACCTGACACTCCCCTACACTGGGGTATTGAGCCTTGACAAGACCAAGGGCCTCTCTTCTCATCGATGCCTAACAAAGCCATCTTCTGCTATATATGCAGCTGGAGCCAAAGGTCCATCCCTGTGTACTCTTGGGACTGTGGTTTAGTCCCTGGAGATCTGGAGGGTCTGGTTGGTTGATATTGTTGTTCTTCTTATGGGGTTGCAAACCCCTTCAACTCCTTCAGGCCTTTCTCTAACTCCTTGATTGAGGACTCCATTCTCATTTAATAGTTGGTTGTAAGCATCCACTTCTGTATTTGTCAGGCTCTGGCAGAGCCTCTCAGGAGACAGCTGTATCAGGCTCCTGTCAGCATGAACTTTATGGCATCTGCAGTATTGTCTAGGTGTCTGTATATTGTCTATTGGTGTCTGTATATGGGATAGGTCCCCCAGGTAGGTTAGTCTCTGGATAGCCTTTCCTTTACTCTCTGATCCACCCTTTGTCTCCATATTTCCCCCTGTGAGTATTTATGTTCCTTTTTCTAAGAATGTCTGAAGCATCCACACTTTGGTCGTCCATCTTCTTGAGCTTCATGTGGTTTGTGAATTGTATCTTGGGTATACTGAACATTTGGGTTAATATTTGTTTATCAAAGAGGGCATACCATGTGTTTGTTTATTTGTTTGTTTGATTTTGGTGATTGGGTTACCTCACTCAGGAAGATATTTTCTAGTTCCATCCATTTGCCTATGAGTTTCATGAAGTCATTGTTTTTAATAGCTGAGTAGTATTCCATTGTGAAGATGTACCACATTTTCTATATCCATTTCTCTGTTGAAGGGTGTCTGGATTTTTTCCAGCTTCTGGATATTATAAATAAGGCTGCTATGAACATAATGGAGTATGTGTTCTTGTTATATGTCAGAGCACCTTTTGGGTATATGGGCAGAAGTAGTATAGCTGCATCCTCAGGTAGTACTATGTCCAATTTTCTGAGGAACCACCAGACTGATTTTCAGAGTGGTTGTACCAGTTTGTAATCCCACCAACAATGGAAAGGTGTTTCTTCTCCACATCCTTGCCAGCATCTGTTGTCATCTGAGTTTTTGATCCTAGCCATTCTGACTGGTATGAGGTGGAATCTCAGAGTTGTTTTGACTTGCATTTCCCTGATGACTAAGGATGATGAACATTTCTTTAGGTGCTTCATGACCATTTGATATTCCTCAGTTTAGAATTCTTTGTTTAGCTCTGTACCCCATTTTTAATAGGGTTATTTGATTCTCTGGAGTCTAACTTCTTGAGTTCTTTGTATATATTTGATATCAGCCCTCTATCAGATGTAGGATTGTTTAAGATCTTTCCCAAATCTGTTGGTTACTGTTTTGTCTTAATGAGAGTGTCCTTTGCCTTACAGAAGCTTTGCAGTTTTATGAGGTCCCATTTATTGATTCTTGATCTTAGAGCATAAGCCATTGGTATTTTGCTCAGGAAAAATTTCCCTGTGCCTATGGCTTCAAGGCTCTTCCCAAATATCTTTTCTATTAGTTTCATTGTATTTAGTTTTTTTTTCATTGTATTTAGTTTTATGTGGAGGTCCTTGATCCACTTGGACTTGAGCTTTGTACAGGGTGATAAGAATAGATCAATTTGCATTCTTCTATATGCTGACTGCCAGTTGAATCAGCACCATTTGTTGAAAATGCTATCTTTTTTCCACTGAGTTTTTGATCTTAGTCATTCTGATTGGTATGAGGTGGAATCTCAGAGTTGTTTGATTTGCATTTCCCTGATGACTAAGGATGATGAACATTTCTTTAGGTGCTTCATGGCCATTTGATATTCCTCAGTTGAGAATTCTTTGTCAAAGGTCAAGTCACCATAGATGTATGGCTTCATTTTTGGGTGTTCGATTCTATTCCATTGATCTAGCTGCCTGTCTCTGTACCAATTCCATACAGTTTCCTATCACTATTGCTCTGTAATATAGCTGGATGTTAGGGATGGTGATTTCCCCCAGAAGATCTTTTATTGTTGAGCATAATTTTCCCTATCCTAGGTTTTTTTTGTTATTCAAATTGAATTTGCAAATGGATTTCTAACTCTGTGAAGAATTGAGTTGGAATTTTGTTGGAGATTGTATTGAATCTGTAGATTGCTTTTGGCAATATGGACAGTTTTACTATGTTAATCCTGCCAATCCATGAGCACGGGAGATCGTTTCATCTTCTGATATCTTCTTCAATTTCTTTCTTCAGAGACTTGAAGTTCTTGTCATAGAGATCTTTCACTTGCATAGTTAGAGTCATACCAAGGTATTTTATATTATTTGTGACTATTGTGAAGGGTGTCATTTCCCTAATTTCTTTCTCAGCCTGTTTATCCTTTAAGTAGAGGAAAGCTACTGATTTGAGTTAATTTTATATGCAGTCACTTTGTTGGAGTTGTTTGTCATTTTTAGGAGTTCTCTGGTGAAATTTTAGGGGTCACTTAAGTAAACTATCCTATCATCTGCAAATAGTGATATTTTTACTTCTTGATTTCCAATTTGTATTCCTTTGACCTATTATTGCTCTGGCTAGGTCTTCAAGTACTATATTGACTAGGTAGGGAGTAGTGGGCCCCCTTGTCTAGTCCATGATTTTAGTGGAATTGCTTCAAGTTTCTCTCCATTTATTTTGATGTTGGCTACTGGTTTGCTGTATACTGCTTTTACTATGTTTAGGTGTGGGCCTTGAATTCCTGATCTTTCCAAGACTTTTATCATAAAGGGGTGTGGCATTCTGTCAAATGCTTTCTCAGCATCTAATGAAATGATCATGTGAATTTGTTTATATAGTGGATTACATTGGAGGACTTCCATATATTGAACCATCCCTGTATCCCTGGGATGAAGTCTACTTGATCATGATGGATGATTGTTTTGATGTGTTCTTGGATTCATTATGCAAGAATCCTTTTTTTTTTCATCTTTATTAACTTGAGTATTTCTTATTTACATTTCGATTGTTATTCCCCTTCTGGGCCAACATCCCCCTAACCCCTCCCCCTCCCCTTCTATATGGGTGTTCCCCTCCCCATCCTCCCTCAATTACCGCCATCCCCACAACAATCACATTCACTGGGGATTCAGTCTTGGCAGGACCAAGGGCTTCCCCTTCCACTGGTGCTCTTACTAGGCTATTCATTGCTACCTATGAGGTTGGAGCCCAGGGTCAGTTCATGTATAGTCTTTGGGTAGTGGTTTAGTCCCTGGAAGCTCTGGTTGGTTGGCATTGTTGTTCATATGGGGTCTTGAACCCCTTCAAGCTCTTCCAGTCCTTTCTCTGATTCCTTCAATGGGGGTCCCATTCTCAGTTCAGTGGTTTGCTGCTGGCATTCGCCTATGTATTTGCTGTAGTCTGGCTGTGTCTCTCAGGAGAGATCAACATCCGGTTCCTGTCGGCCTGTACTTCTTTGCTTCATCCATCTTATCTAATTGGGTGGCTGTATATGTGTGGGCCACATGTGGGGCAGGCTCTGAATGGGTGTTCCTTCAGCCTCTGTTCTAAACTTTGCCTCCCTATTCCCTCCCAAGGGTAGTCTTGTTCCCCTTTTAAAGAAGGAGTGAAGCATTCATTTTGCAAGAATCTTATTCAGCATTTTTGCATTGATATTCATAACAGAAATTGGTCTGAAGTTCTCTTTCTTTGCTGGGTCTTTGTGTAGTTTGGATATAAGTGTAATCATAGCTTCACAGAACAAATTGGGTAGTGCTTCTTTTGTTTCTATTTTGTGGAATAGTTTTGAGAATATTGGTATTAGGTCTTCTTTTTTTTTTTTTTTTTTTTTTTTTTTTTTTTTGATTTCATTTTTTTTTCAAAGCTGGGGACCGAACCCAGGGCCTTACGCTTGGTAGGCAAGTGCTCTACCACTGAGCTAAATCCCCAACCCCGGTATTAGGTCTTCTATGGATTCTGATAGAATTCAGCACTAAACCCATCCGGTTCTGGCCTTTTTTTTTTTTTTTTTTTTTTTTTTGTTTGTCAGACTTTTAATGACTGCTTCTATTTCTTTGGGGGATATATGATCTTGATTTAACTTTGGTACCTGATATCTGTCTAGTAAATTGTCAATTTCATCCAGATTTTCCAGTTTTGTTTAGTATAGGCTTTTGTAGTAGGATCTTTTGATTTTCTGAATTTCCTCAGAGTCTGTCATTATGTCTCCCTTTTCATTTCTTTCATTTTGTTAATTTGGATAATCTCTTTGTTCCCTGTGGTTAGTCTGGCTAAGGGTTTATCTATTTTGTAGAGTTTTCAAAGAACCATCTCCTGATTTTCTTGATCCTTTGTATAGTTCTTTTTGTTTCTACTTGGTTGTTTTCAGCCCTGAATTTGATTATTTCCTGCTCTCTACTCCTCTTGGGTATATTTGTTTGCTTTTTTGTGTTCAGCTTTCAGGTGTGCTGTCAAACTGCTAGTGTATGCTCTCTCCACTTTCTTTTTGCAGGCACTCAGAGCTATGAATTTTCTTCTTAGCTCTGCTTTCATTGTGTAACATAAATTTGGGTATGTTGTGCCTTCATTTTCATTAAGTTCTAAAAAGTCTTTAATTTCTTTATCACTGAGTAGAGCCTTGTTCATCTTCCATGCGTATATGGGCTTTCTGTCATTTTTGTTGTTGTTGAAGACTAGCCTTATTTCGCAGTGATCTGATAGAATAAATGGAATTAATTCAATTTTCTTGTATCTGTTGAGGCCTGTTCTGTGACAGATTATATGGTCAATTTTGGAGAAGGTACCATGAGGGACTGAGAAGAAGGGATATTATTTTGTTTTATGATAAAATGTTCTATAGATAATTCCATTTAGTTCATAACTTCTGTTACTTTTACTGTTTCTGCTGTGTTTACTGCATTTCTATCATCTGTCCAGTTATAAGAGTGGGGTGTTGAAGTCTCTCACTATTATCGTGTGAGGTGCAATGTGTACTTTGATATTTAGTAAAATTTCTTTTATGAATGCGAGTGCCCTTACATTTGGGGCATAGATATTCAGAATTGAGAGTTCATCTTGGTGGATTTTTCTTTGACAAGTATGAAGTGTCCTGCTTTATCTTTTTTGATAACTTTTGGTTGAAAGTCAGTTTTATTCAATATTAGAATTGTTACTCCAGTTTGTTTTTTGCTACCATTTGCTTGGAAATTTTTTTCCCAGTCTTTTCCTGTGAGTATGTGTATATCTTTGTCACTGAGGTATGTTTCCTGTATGCAGCAAAACGCTGAGTCCTGTTTATATATCTATAAGGATTACTTTCTTGCTTTTTCTATGGCATAGTTACCCTTCTTGTTTTGGAGTTTTCCATTACCCTTTGTAGGGCTGGATTTGTGGAAACACGTTGTTAAATTTGTTTTTTTGTCATGGAATATCTTGGTTTTCCATCTATGTTAATTGAGAATTTTGCTGGATATAGTAGCCTGGGCTGGCATTTGTGTTCTCTTAGGGTCTGTTTGAGCCTTGGGATCTTCTTTCATAGTCTCTGTTGAGAAGTCTGGTGTATTTCTGATAGGTCTGCCTTTATACATTACATGACTTTTTTCCCTTACTGCTTTTTTTTTTGGATGTATGATGGTTTTTATTTATAACTTTATTGGCAAAAAGGGGAGAACTTCAAACAGGGCACTGTAGCTGAACCTGTTGGATTGAACAAGTCCCATTCTCATGTTCATGTACAATACTGAATCTGCATATGCAGTTTCATTTATCAAGTACAGTACTCACCTTTCAGGCAGTCTCTAAAACATAAAGACAAAGGAAAGGAAGCCACTCATTAAAAACTGCATCAAACACAAGTATTTTAGTGTGAATTTGTTGTTCCTGGAAATTACATGTCCAATGAAAACAAAAGCTGGAAAAGCAGTTACACTTCCTATATGAGTGGACAGTTACAACAACAATCATCTTCTGTAATGACCATTTTTAATTTGTCATCAATTACTCTGAACTTACTATAAGATGTAGTCAAAGTCAGAAGAGAAGATGCAGGGATAGTATTTCTTTTGGAGGACAGAGTCCCTCCAGAATCATCATGAGGAAATAAACATCCTGTTGATTCTGGGTGGCAAAACAATTAATCTCAGTTCAGGTTGATCGTATTGAGCTGACCCAATTTTCTTCCTTGTCATCATTCTTCTAAATCAAGTGTGTTTAATTCTTCTTCTAGTTCATCCAGATCTTCACCAGTGAACAGGTTTTCATCAACAGGAACAGCATCGATGGACCCATTTTCCTGTTCTTCCCCTCCGCTGTCCTTGTCCAAATCACTTCTTTCACCATTTTCAGCCAGACCTCCAGAAGCTTCACTTAATTTGTTCTCGTCTTTGTCGGATGCATATGTGCTGAATCTTTCAAGACTGGCCATAGTGATCCCTGTCTCTTCTACATCTCTTGGGACGTACAGGCTTAGATCTATGTCATTTACACCCATAGAGTCATCAACCTCAGCACCTTCTGTTCTCTGAATATAATGGGTATCGTCTGCTTCCACGTCGTCATCATTGACCAGCTCAGGACGAAACTCAAATACCTCTCGACCACTGGTTACCAGTGCTTTCCCTGCTTTGAAGTAATCTTTCCGCCTCTCCATATCTTGTTCAAGTTTATTAATCTTTTCTTGTCTTTTCCGTTTCTTCCATGCAAGAAAAGATTCTAGAGTGATTTTGGAACATTTGGAACTGGGGCAGACCGCTCTCTTTCAATTAGATCGTCTAATGAGATTTCATTTTCTTTTTCTTCTTTCTTTTTGTCTTTCTTTAGCACAAACCCAGGAGGAAGTGCATGGCGATACATGCAATTGTCCTCACCTCCAAGACACACCCAAAACCATCTATACTTGTTATTTTCAATAGCTTCAAGAAAATGTCTACACACTATTTGAGTTTTTGGTTTTTTCTTTTCTGCCTCACCGTGCTTCTTGTTTACTACTTCTTCCAGCCTTTTCTCATCCCAATTATCCACAGTATCCTTTTCAAGTTCTTCATCTCTTGCATCAATGTAAACACTTTGTTTTTCACATTTTCTCTCCAAAGTGAGGTCATGAAAGAACTTACATTTATCTCCTTTAGTACACTGTCCCTGTTTGAAGAATGCGCATGCCACAGATTTGGGGTTTGCACCTTTACTTATTTTTTGTGCAGTAACTACCTGTTTGAACAACTCATTTAGTTCTTGTAGTTCTTTCTTCTTGTCATCTTTCTTCAATTTCTTTTCAGCTTCATTTTGTGCTACCTGACGTGGATTCTGTTGTCCAAATGTCACTTGATGAGTGACAGCCTTAATAAATTTCTGTTGCTTTGCTACCTTCTTATTCTTTAGTCCAAAATTTTTTTCCTTAATGATCTCCTTCTTTTTCTGCTCTGCCTTCTTGCTGCCCCTGGCCTGAGACTGTTTCTTGGGGGGCATCACAGAGGTGGGGGCACCGAGCCATCTGCGACACAGATGGCCTACTGTCGGGGACCCCTTACTGCTCTTAGTATTCTTTCTTTGTTTTGTGCATTTGGTGTTTTGATTATCATGTGACAGGAGGAGTTTCTTTTCTTGTTCAGTCTATTTGGAATTCTGTAGGCTTCTTATATGTTCATGGGCATCTCTTTCTTTTAGGTTAGGGAAGTTTTCTTCTATAATTTTGTTGAAGACAGTTTCTGGCCCTTTAAGTTGGGAATATTCACTCTCTTCTCTACCTATTATCCTTAGGTCTGATCTTCTCATTGTGTCCTGGATTTCCTAAATATTGTTGCTTAGGAGCTTTTTGCATTTTGCATTTTCTTTGATTATTGTGTCAATGTTTTCTATGGTATCTTCTGCCCTGAGATTCTCTCTTCTATCTCTTGTATTCTCTTGGTGATGTTTGTGTCTATGACTCCTGATCTCTTTCCTAGCCTTTCCATCTCCAGGGCTGTCTCCCTTTGTGATTTCTTTATTGTTTTCATTTCCATTTTTAGATCCTGGATGTTTTTTGTCAATTCCTTCTCCTATTTGGTTGCTTTTCCTGTATTGTTTAAGGGACTTTTGTGTTTCCTCTTTAAGGGATTCTACCTGTTTACTTGTGTTCTCCTGTATTTCTTTAAGGGAGTTATTTACATCCTTCTTAAAGTCCTCTATCATCATCATGAGATGTGATTTTAAATCTGAATCTTGTTTTTCTGGTGTGATTTGGTATCCAGGACTTGCTGAGGTAGAAGAACTGGTTTCTGATGATGCTAAGTAGTAGTCTTGGTTTCTGTTGTTTATGTTCTTGTACTTGCCTTTTGCCATCTGGTTATCCCTAGTGCTATCTGCCTTTGCTATTTGACTGGAGTCTTATCCTTCCTGTGAACTTGGTTGTGTCAGAACTCCTCAGAGTCCAGCTGTCTCTGTAATCTTGTGATCCTGAGATCCTAGATGTGTCAGAGTTCCTGGTAGTCAAGTTGTCTCTATGATCCTGAAATCCTGTTGTGTCAGAGCTCCTGGGAGTCAAGCTTTCTCTGGGTGTTGTAGGGCTGGGTGGGGAGCCAGAGCCCTGTGTTTTCTCTGGGCACTGGTGCAAGCTGGAAGAAACCGGTGTCTCTGGTGGTGTTTTTCTTTCCCTGGTTCTTGTGGGGGTCCCAGTTACACTGGGTGTTGGGAAAGATGTTGTGGCCTTAACTGTGATCTTGAGTGTGTCAGAGTTCCAGTGCTCCTGGGTGTGTCCGATCTCCTGGGAGTCAAGCTTCCTCTGTGATCCTATGAACCTGTGATCCCGTGTTCCTCTAGGCATTTCAGAGCACCTGGGGGTTGGACTCCATCTGGGTGTTGTGGGACTGGTGGCTGAGCCAGTGCCCAAGGTCTGCTCACGCCACAGGTTCAGACCTTCCGACTACATTTCCTTCAGACTACATTTCAATTTTTTCCTTTAAAAGGAGTGAGTTGTGTACAGGGGGGTTTAAATGTTTTATAGACAAGAAAAACAAACTGCGCTAGAACCAACTTATTCATCATCAACTTCATCTCTGTCTTCCTATTCTTCCTCCTTTTCCTCATTTTCTTCCTCCTCATCTTCCTCTTTCTTCTTTTTCTTGCTCTTTTCAGCCCTGACCTCCCCCCTTTTCACTGCATCAGGTTTCCTGTTAGCTCTGTAGGCAGCAATAGCTTTCTCATACTTCTCCTCCAGCTTGAGAATAGGGCTACTTGCTGTCCATGGCAGTGTTGTTCCACACATCTCCTAGTTTCTTTGCAACATTACCAATGGATAAGCCAGGATGCTCGCCTTAGATTTTTGGGCGGTACTAAGAACAGAACAAAAAGAAGTAGATCTCTTGGGTGCATTAGGGTCCTTGAACCTCTTTTTGGTCTCCCCTTTCGGGGGAATGTAGATTTTCATTTCTCTTTCATAACGAGCCTTGTCAGTTTTTTGCCATATCTTCAAACTTTCCCTTTTCTTTAGCAGACATGGTCTTCCACATCTCTGAGCATTTCTTGGAGAACTCTGAGAAGTTGACAGAAGCATCTGAGTGCTTTTTCTTGTGCTCCTCCGGGGATATGAGGACATTTTGCCACTTGGCTTCTTAGGATCTCCTTAGCCCATGTTTAGTTGATTTTCCTCGGCAAGGCACAGAGTTGCCCAGTACCTGTGTGGCTCTAACTTGCCCCTGCGCTGTTTCTATGGAGCTCAATGTACTGCAATGCCTGTGAGAGCAGGATCCCGACGCAGCCTCTTCTGTAACATTCTTATTAATTTATTTTTTAGTTTATTTTACTTAAGAAAATTTGTTTATAGTTTCTTTCTTTGTTATGTATTATTTTTGTTATCAGGATGGTGAACTGAATGGGAAATGTTTCCCATTAACTTAGGTGTTGAACACTTGATCCCTATTTAGTGGTGCTATTTGGGGACATTAAAAAACCTTTATGAGGCGGAGGCTCGCTGGAGGAAATATATCACTAGTTGTGGACTTTTATTTTTCATAGCTTTTTCTCATTCCAGTTTTCTTTCTTTGCCTTGGATTTGGGGTTGAAGATATTTCTCAGCTTCCTTCTCTGCATCTGCTGCCATTTTCCCCCTCACCATTATGGACTCTCCCTCTGAAACTTTAAGAGTACATAAAGTCTTCTACATGTTGTCTCAGTGATAGAATCTTATTATTGCATCAGAAAAATGCTACTAATACACAGAATAATTCAGAATTTGTAGAAGTTTAGTAATGCTGCTTCCTTTTTAAATTAGAGCTCTTTAGATGACATAATTAAATGTATTACAAATGGTATCAATTATAATGGCTTATGTATGCCTTGCAATATGGGTTGGATAGTCTAAAAATGGCTGAGAACACAGTATCTGTTCAGTTAATAAGGGCAGATACATTGGTAGTATTGACTTAGTATCAAAGGCCTGTAGGGTTTTTGGTCTGTAGTCAATATTTAAAACTGAAAAAGCTGGTTCTGATGGCACTGAAGAATAATAGCAACAATGATAACAGTAGAGTAGATGTGCTTACCATGAAGCAATGAAGGCAGGTAGGAAAAAGCAACACTTTTTCTCATAGACCTCCTTATATCTAGGCCAGTGCTGGAAGGTGCTGTCCTCTCTGAAGGAGGGTTTCCCCCACCTTGTTAAAATCTTCCAAAGAATACCCAACTTTACCACTCTTGGGCATATATTCTATTGTAATACAAGGACACTTGCTTAACTATGCTCATAGCAGTTTTATTTGTAATAGTCAGGAACTGGAAACTAGATGACCCTCAACTGAAGAACAGATAAAGCAAATGTGGTACATTTATACAATGGAGTCTTACTCAGTTCATAGGCAAATGGATGGAACTGGAAAATATCATCCTGAGTGAGGTAACCCAATCACAGAAAAACACACATGGTACGCACTCATTGATAAGTGGATATTAGCCCAAATGCTTGAATTACCCTAGATGCACAGAACACATGAAACTCAAGAAGGATGACCAAAATGTGAATGCTTCACTCCTTCTTTAAAAAGGGGAACAAGAATACCCTTGGCAGGGAATAGGGAGGCAAAGTTTAGAACAGAGGCAGAAGGAACACCCATTAAGAGCCTGCCCCACATGTGGCCCATACATATACAGCCACCAAACTAGATAAGATGGATGAAGCAAAGAAGTGCAGGCTGACAGGAACCAGATGTAGATCTCTCCTGAGAGACACAACCAGAATACAGCAAATACATAGGCGAATGCCAGCAGCAAACCACTGAACTGAGAATGGGACCCCCATTGAAGGAATCAGAGAAAGGACTGGAAGAGCTTGAAGTGGCTTGAGACCCCATATGAACAACAATGCCAAGCAACCAGAGCTTCCAGGGACTAAGCCACTACCCAAAGACTATACATGGACTGACCCTGGGCTCCAACCTCATATGCAGCAATGAATAGCCTAGTAAGAGCACCAGTGGAAGCCCTTGGTCCCGCCAAGACTGAACCCCCAGTGAACAGGATTGTTGGGGGGAGGGAGGTAATGGGAGAAGGATGGGGAGGTGAACATCCATATAGAAGGGAAGAGGGAGGGGTTGGGGGATGTTAGCCTGGAAACTGGGAAGGGGAATAACAATCAAAATGTAAATAAGAAATACTCAAGTTAATAAAGATGAAAAAAAAAGACCCCCCCAAAAGAAAACAAAACAAAACAAAAAAAAACCCTAAGGAGACTTACCCACACACATATAAGCACAGCACACTAAGTAGACAGTATCAGACAAAAACTCCCCATGACTTAGTATAGTTAATACAAGAAATACATAGCACAAAGAGACCATTAAGAACTTCAAGAGAGTGAACAAGTCACATATATAGGAAAACCTTTCAGAAAAAACACTGATTTCTTTTTTTTTTTTTATTAACTTGAATATTTCTTATATACATTTGAGTATTATTCCCTTTCCCGGTTTCGGCAAACATCCCCTCCCCTCCCCTTCCTTATGGGTGTTCCCTCCGACCCTCCCCCATTGCCGCCCCCCCAACAGTCTAGTTCATGGGGTTCAGTATTAGCAGGACCCAGGGCTTCCCCTTCCACTGGTGCTCTTACTAGGATATTCATTGCTACCTATGAGGTCAGAGTCCAGGGTCAGTCCATGTATAGTCTTTAGGTAGTGGCTTAGTCCCTGGAAGCTCTGGTGGCTTGTCATTGTTGTACATATAGGGTCTCGAGCCCCTTCAAGCTCTTCCAGTTCTTTCTCTGATTCCTTCAACGGGGGTCCTATTCTCAGTTCAGAGGTTTGCTGCTGACATTCGCCTCTGTATTTGCTGTATTCTGGCTGTGTCTCTCAGGAGCGATCTACACTTCTGCACTTCTTTTGCTTCATCCATCTTGTCTAATTGGGTGGCTGTATATATATGGGCCACATGTGGGCAGGCTCTGAATGGATGTTCCTTCAGTCTCTGTTTTAATCTTTGCCTCTCTCTTCCCTGCCAAGGGTATTCTTGTTCCCCTTTTAAAGAAGGAGTGAAGCATTCACATTTTGATCCTCCGTCTTGAGTTTCATTTGTTCTAGACATCTAGGGTAATTCAGGCATTTGGGCTAATAGCCACTTATCAATGAGTGCATACCATGTATGTCTTTCTGTGATTGGGTTAGCTCACTCAGAATGATATTTTCCAGTTCCAACCATTTGCCTACAAATTTCATAAACTCGTTGTTTTTGATAGCTGAGTAATATTCCATTGTGTAGATATACCACATTTTCTGTATCCATTCCTCTGTTGAAGGGCATCTGGGTTCTTTCCAGCTTCTGGCTATTATAAATAAGGCTGCGATGAACATAGTGGAGCACGTGTCTTTTTTATATGTTGGGGCATCTTTTGGGTATATGCCCAAGAGAGGGATAGCTGGATCCTCAGGCAGTTTAATGTCCAATTTTCTGAGGAACCTCCAGACTGATTTCCAGAATGGTTGTACCAGTCTGCAATCCCACCAACAATGGAGGAGTGTTCCTCTTTCTCCACATCCTCGCCAGCATTTGCTGTCACCTGAGTTTTTGATCTTAGCCATTCTCACTGGTGTGAGGTGAAATCTCAGGGTTGTTTTGATTTGCATTTCCCTGATGACTAAAGATGTTGAACATTTCTTTAGGTGTTTCTCAGCCATTCGGCATTCCTCAGCTGTGAATTCTTTGTTTAGCTCTGAACCCCATTTTTTAATAGGGTTATTTGTCTCCCTGCGGTCTAACTTTTTGAGTTCTTTGTATATTTTGGATATAAGGCCTCTATCTGTTGTAGGATTGGTAAAGATCTTTTCCCAATCTGTTGGTTGCCGTTTGCCCCGACCCGCAGGGCAGTCGACCAGGGTCTGGGGTCCACCTAGGAGAGAATGGGGGACAAGAGACGCAAAGAACGGACAGCAAGTCAAGAAGTCTGATCAAGCTGACAATTTTTAATTTTTCTCAGGTTGAAGATATACTGGTAGAAGCAAAATGTGGGGAGGGGTTGGGTGACCACAAAGAATGGGCCTGGCTTGATAACCAGGATATTGGCTGGGTAAATCGGCCAAGCGGGGGAACAGCAGGGTGGGTTGCTTAGTGACCTGACCATCAGTGCCTGACCACCGGTACTCAGTGATCTGACACCTAGATTTATGCTATCTATTGAATTTACGTAGAGCTGCAGGTGCTTCTTTTATCTAACCTAAGGCTATTGCTTCTTATTCTATCATAAGGCTAAAATATAATTGCTTTTTAACCTGAAGACTATTGCTTATTATTCTAGCATAAGGCTAGAACACAATTGCTTTTTAACTTGAAGGCTGCTTTCGCCATCTCAAGGCTGCTCCCAACATCTCCCCCTTTTTCTTTACTTAGAAGGACCATAGTGGTAACAATTTTTCTTTTTTCCTTCTTTTTGCTAAGGTAGGGATAGAGGTCTGACTTCTGGTATTTTGGGCTGGTGTTAACTCTCACGTGTGTTGTCTGGATACAGGGGCCCATGAGGCGAACAACACTTAGCTCAGGCAAGGGAAGGCACAAGCAGGCAGGGTGGTCCCGGGCAGGACTTTAAGCCATGAGAGAGCCCCTCGGGAACTGCGCCTGTCTTAGGTTGGAGCAAACCATTCTTATGTCTCTAGGTCCGTCATTGGATAAGGCAGCAGCTTATGGCGGCCCTCCTGTCTTAGGCCTCAAATGGTCAGAGAATGTTGCTCTCTTACCCGTCATTGACTGTCCAGTTCAGCTCACAGGGGGAGGTGGTTGATAGCAAGGCACACACCTCGATCATTCATCTCATGGTGATGACAATGGACCTGCACATGCCTAGCTTGAGTGGTTTCGGGTTGTTGTTTATATGCCATGAGCGTGTTGAAAATCACGGGTCTCCGTAACCACAGACAAAGTATTAATTAGGGATCTTATAAAGAGCATTAAAAGAGCCAGGCTTGTCTCTCAGGGGGCCCAGGAGCTTTGTACAAAGGCATCCCCTTGTAGTGTCTCATCTCGCCTCCCTTAGCAAAGGTAGAAGGAACTTTGTCACCAAGAGGGTGGAGGGCCTGGGACACCTCCCCTTATTAGGTCCTGGGGCAAAAATGTCCTTTCTTAGGTTGGGTGGAGATGGGAGTGGGAAGTGCCTGAGGTGGGATAATATTTTTGTCTTGTGTTTGTTGATCCTCCATAGCCAACCTATGATAATGAATCTGTATAGGTTTAGCCATTAAATCATCTATTTGTCGCTTTATAAAGCCTGTAAGTCTACTAAGAGCCCAAGGGCCAAATGAAATAAGCAAAATTAATCCCACCAGTGGTCCTAAAATGGAGGGCAGTAAGGTGGTAAGCCATGGGGAGGTTGAAAACCAGTTCTGATACCAGCTTTCATCTTTTTCTCTCTCTTTTTTTCTCTTTTCTAAGCCTTCTCTAACCTTTTTCATACTCTCTTTTTACCATGTCTGTTTTGTTTATAGAAGCAACACTCTTCTTTGAGTGCTGCACAGAGTCCTCCTTGTTGTAAAAAGAGCAGATCAAGTCCTCTGCATTCTGAAGGACCACTTCTGTGAGGGAAGACAGAGAGTCAGACAGGTCGTCAACCCCTTGCTGAGTCTTTGGACGTCAGCATCGATGATAGTAAGCCTTCAGTTCTTGGTACCTGGATTTAGAGAGAACGAGTGAAGAGATACCTGTTCCTGCTCCTACGGCACCAAGGCCAAGGAGCACTGATATAGTGATGGCAGAAATAGGTTCTAAATTAAACCGCTGACGGACAAAGTGGGGATAAGTCAGAAGACTGATCCCAGAGATGAAAAAATTCCTCTGAACGATAATAAATTAATCGAGGAACTAATTGTACAAGAATACAAAAATCTGACCTTATGGGGGAAAAGGCCTCAGTTGAAAGGCAGGGAGTAAGGCCATCGAGGCAAACCCACCAGGCATCATTAGGGGGCAACAGATATTGACTGTTTTTATCAGGGGCAAGGGTGAGATTACAAAGGTGGGCATACTGTAAAGGGGGGAGTTATAAGGGTAACACAAAGGCCCAATCCAGAGACCTGGGAGAGGGACAAACCATTCCATTCTCCAGGTTGCCAGCGGCAATGTCTAGAATCATTGGTGGGAAAAAATGTGCCAGGAATAGCAATTCCCTCATAAAAGAGTGGCTGAGAATGATAACATAGCCAGCAATTGTCCACAAGATCGGGGGAAGTAGCATTAAGCGTAAGAAAGGTTTGATTTATTAGGGTAAGGACGAGGTTCTGGGGAGAAGAAACTAACAATGTGGGAACATGACTAGCAGAGGTAGGGGTCTGTGGTTCTGAAGGAGATTGGAGTGGAGGTACTAAAATGGGATTAGGCCCAATTGGTATTGGCTTGGAAGCATGGACAGGTTCTTTGAGAAGTTTTATGGTGAAAGTGAGACCTGTGTCTGACCCAACCTGATATAGACGGAGGCCCCATGAGAAGCCATGTGCCCAATCCTTGCCCTTTGCGTGATTGGTAAATTTAATATCTAGGGGAAGACACCAACCTTGGGTGGATGGTTCACTGCCCTTACAGAGGGGGTTGCGATGGAGATAGTTAGAGGGGGGAGAAAAATTTCTAGATACTGTGATGTAATCCCAGGAAGAAGTTGGTTCCCAATAAGTTGTTCCAGTGGTCTCACATCCCCAGGAGGCACAATAGTGATCTGACTCGCCACCACACTTATTGTGGAACGCACGACCTCTGTGATATCCAGGGCATATGTAAAAGTCAGTGGCCTGGAGCAAGGTGCGTCTGATTGTATTATCGCAGCCAGGCTGGGCAGATCTGTGGGTCGAAATGAACAAATTGTGGGTTTGATGGCTCTGAGTGTGGGGCATGTTATCCTCTGGGGCTACTTGTAACTCAAGCCGATGTTCAAGGGGCCCCAAGGGGCCCCTGCCCCGAGGGCTAATTACAGAGGTCTGGGTGGAGTAAGTAGGCCACCAGATAGCAGTAGAGATTTGTGAAATTGACCAAGCCACATCTTGTCTTTCTGTAAGAACTATCCAGGTGTAGTTCCAAGGCATATGTCTATTGTTAGAGTACTTGGGCTGTTGGCCACGAGGGATGGAGATCACCTCTGTCAGTAGCAGGATCAAAAGGATCTTTTTCCGGAGCAGCATCTGGAAGAGAAAAGGGATAAGTCTCAGGAGGAGACGACAGCTCCATTCTGGACATTGGTGGGTTAACAGTTCTTATGAGTCTTTCTGGCAACCACCTTGGGCCAGCATTCTCTTTGTCATATATACAAGCAGATCCTCGTCCCCAAATGAGGATGGGGTCCAGTCCTTTCCAGTGTCCCGTGAGGGGATCTTTCCATCGTACTAACATGGGGGAATCTTGTGACCTAGGGTGCCTGAACGGTCAGCAGCTGACCTGCCCTCAATATCAAGAGATAGGAAATTAAGTACAAAAAGGGCATGATTGAGCCTATTTCGAGGTGTCAGAGGAGAATAAGCATCTGTGACTGTTGTTAGACGTTGAAGCATATTCTTTAAAGTTTGATGGGCCCGTTCTACTATGCCCTGGCCCTGAGGATTATATGGAATACCTGTAATATGTTTAATACCAAACTGGGCACAAAATTGTTGAAATTTAGCCCCTGTATATCCAGGACCATTGTCAGTTTTGATAATCTGTGGCTTTCCCATGGTAGCCATACACTGTAAAGTGTGGGTGATCACATCACGCGACGCTTCTCCTGAAAGGGGGGACGCATGAATGAACCCACTATAAGTATCTATGGTGACATGAAGGTATTTTAGCCTTCCAAAGGAGGGAAGGTGGGTGACATCCATTTGCCATCGTTCGTTGGGGACCAGTCCTCGGGGGTTGACTCCTAAGTGGGGAACTGGCAATAATGTGGCACATCCTCCACAGGACTTAACTATTTCTCTTGCTTGATCTCTGGAGATCTTAAACATCTGACGCAAGGTGGAGGCATTTAGATGGTGTAGTGCATGAGCTCGCCTTGCCTGATCTATGGGGTCTATAAGGGCAGGGAATATAGCACGAGTGGCCTCATCAGCCAAGGTGTTTCCCTTTGACAGAGGGCCACCTAGACCAGAGTGGGCCCTTAAGTGTCCCACGAAAAATGGCTCTGTTCTCTTAATAATAAGGGATTGAATTTCTACAAACAACTTGGAAGCAGTAGAAGCAGGCTTAATATATGGGACTGTTTCTAATACTGGAATAGAGTGAGCCACATAGGCACTATCAGTATATAGATTAAATGGGGTTGTTGCTAATTTTTTTTAAAGACCTGAAGTATCGGCAAACAACTCAACAAGCTGGGCAGAGGAGTATGGGGACTGTATCGTGGTGACTTGTTCCTGTATAACATAGGCAGCTTTGCCGGTTGAGGAGCCATCTGTAAATACCAAGGTACCTTCATGTAACGGGGTCTTGGAGGTAACTTTAGGAAAGGTCAAGGAATGTATTTTTATGAATTGTATAAGGGGGTCATTTGGGTAATGATTATCTATAATCCCTGCAAAGGAGGCGCAAGCTATGGCCCAATCGTCATTAGACTGAAATAGCCAATCAACTTGTTCTGAAGTATAGGGAACAATAATAATGTCAGGATCTTTTCCAAAATATTGTCTAGACATTTTTCTTCCTTTTCTAATTAAGGCAGCAGATAGGGAGTAATAGGTGGCCAAAACCTTGTTTGGATTGGAGGGAAGATATACCCAAAATAGAGGGCGTCCTTTTTCTATTGGAGCCCGGGGTTGTTGCCAAAAGACTCCCACTGGGGTATGTGTAGTAGCACAGACAATAAAATACAGGGGGGAAGCATAATGTATCTGGAACGAGACCTGAGAGGAGATAGCCTGACCTATCTGCTGTAGTGCCAAGGTGGCCTGGGGGGTGAGGACTCGGTGGGACAAGGGATGAGAATCTCCTGAA